>NW_015166547.1:75141-120037 GCF_001447785.1 Gekko japonicus
CGGCCCTTGGACAGGCCGGGGGAGGCATTTAAATGCCTCCCCGATCCTTCCAAAGGGCCCCCTGGCCCACCCACCTTGGAGTCGCCGGGGTTTTTTTGCTCTCCAGGCCTTCCCTCTGTAGCCACGCACGCAGAGGTTTTGGCTGTAGTGGGCGTGGCCAACTCTGAAGCCGGCCGGAACGCCGTTCCTGTGTGTTCCTGCCCCAAAGTAGCCCTGAATTACCATCGTCATTATAAAAAAGATTTTCAGCTGCCTTCCCACCCAACGCTATATTTATTTATTCACTTCACTTATACTCCGCTTTTCTCTAAAGTGAGGATCCAAGTTGGCTTATGATCTCCCTCTCCTCCATTTTATCCTCATAATGACAACCCTGTCAGGGAGGACAGGCAGGCCCGAGGTCTCCAAGGGGGCTTCTGTGGCAGCGTGGGGACGTGGAACCTGGGTCTCCCAGACACTGATTTGACATTCTTGACCACTACACCCCACTGGAAGGCAGTGGACGTTAAAAGCATCAAAACGTTTGAGCCATTCAAAATAAAGTGAAAATTGTGAAATACTTCAATTAAAAACACATAAACCAACAACACAAGACAGAGGGCTGGCCAGCAGCAGGACTCATTTTTTAAAAAAAGCAGGAGGGGGGTCTTCCAGCTTCCTGGGGGGGGGAGGAAGAGATACGGCTGCCGCCTCTCTTAAAGCACGGGCAGTAAGAATTTGTATCCTGACCTCTGCAACAGCTCAAGGATTGAAATAAAACAAAAAGAGGATCTTCCTTGCTGCAATCTCCCAGCGACTAACGTGTGCAAAGGCTTTTCCTTACTTAAAGGCATTTACTGCTGAGCAGCGCAGCTCTTGCGTTTTGCCTTTTCCCCCAAAGCATCAAGAATATTCACAGTCTATGATAAAAGGGGATCCTATAGATCACTCTGCATTACTTCCGTGCCAACGAAAGTGATGGGCCACGTCAAACGAGAGCCGTGTTTTTGCCACAACACTTGATTTGTCAGACAGATGGATAATTGAAAGGCCAAGCGCTTGTCCGCTGAGGAAAACGGCGGCAGGGTCAGAACGGCCAACATTCCAAGCCAGACTGCTGATCGGCATATCCCGAGTGACGTTTCTGCACTCAGGATTCTCGGAGAGAGCCGGAATGTCGTCTGATTTGTAGCGGGGCGCTCACAGCAGATGAGACGTCAAGACATCCCAGCCGAACCACAGCCCCATATCAGAGCAAGAGGAGGACAAAGAGACCATTACTAAGCTTTTGATCTTGGCCCCATCCTGCATTTACCAAAACGTAGGGTGAACAGTAAGGGACTTAGCTGCAAAACAGAATTACGATTCCGCACTGTCGTTCTTTTATATAATTGGCAATGTGATTAATTGAAGCCTTGTGTGTAAGATCCTAAGGGTAGAGGAATTCCTTTGTCCCACGCTAGCTAGACCTGGGCAGTTGTGCATGAGCATTTCAGTGCTGGGTTTGCACGGCAAAGAGTAAGTAACACACTAATTTTTTAAAAAATTCCAAATAACCGTTCTCGAAATAATAAAATGATAAAAGGGTTGGAACACTTTCCCTATGAGGAAAGGTTAAGGCGCTTAGGGCTCTTTAGCTTGGAGAAACGATGACTGAGGGGTGACATGATTGAGGTTTATAAGATTATGCATGGGAAAGAGCAGGTAGAGAAAGAGGTACTTTTCTCCCTTTCTCACAATACAAGAACTCGTGGGGGCACTCCATGAAATTGCTGCGTGGTCGGGTTAGAACGGATAAAAGGAAGTCCTTCTTCACCCAAAGAGTGATTAACACTTGGAATTCACTGCCACAGGAAGTGGTGGCGGCTACAAGCATGGACGGCTTCAATGGGGAATTAGATAAGCATATGGAGCAGAGGTCCATCAGTGGCTATTAGCCACAAGGCAAGTGATGCTCTGTCTTCTTGGTGCTTGGGGAGGTCAACAGTGGGAGGGCTTCTAATGTCCTGGCCCCACTGGTGGACCTCCTGATGGCACTGGTATTTCTGGCCACTGCGTGATACAGAGTGTTGGGCTGGATGGGCCTTTGGCCTGATCCAACATTGGTGTCTCTTATGTTCTTATGAAATGAGTGGGGGCAGGAGTTTAGCAGGATTCTACTAAAAAAGGACCCCAGAACCCAGCCCCAGACGTGGTTCCTGGCTACTTACAAGTATAATCCAACTGCCGTCCTATCAAATCCAACATAATTGTAGGTGGGGAAATGGCTCGGAAAGACCAACAGTGTCATATTTAATTTTCAAAAGCAATGAAATAGAGAGGATTAGATACAGAAGAAGAAGAGATTAGATTTATACCCTGCCCTTCACTTGGGAGTTCTCAGACTGGCTTACTGTCTCCTTCCCTTCCTCTCCCCACAACAGACACCCTGTGAGGTAGGTGGGGCTGAGAGAGCTCTGAGTGAACTGGGAATGGCCAGAGGTCACCCAGCTGGCTGCATATGGCGGAGTGGGGAAATCAAACCCGGTTCTCCAGATTAGAGTCTGCCACTCTTCCCCCCCCCCAAACGGGCAAAGCCCTTATTCTTCATTATTTTAAACATATATATAAACCAACAAACAAACAAGATGAAATAAAATGAAGATCCTTCTCCGGAATTATTGACTATAAATACAGCAGAAAAACCTAAGCCCTATCTTACCTTCACATATGGTGGAGGTGTGATAAATTGCAAGCATTTTGGGAAACAAATACACAAAATCTTTTTAGAGACGTTTAAAATAAACATCCCTCTAACGCCTGAAACATATCTGCTTAATATGATTCCGGATAATATAAAAGACCACAAACATATAATAATTTACACCTTAACAGCAGCAAGAATGTTGATAGCTAAACGTTGGAAGTCGAAAGCCATTCCATCCATAAAAGAACTTAAACACAAGATTCTGGATATAGCGGAAATGGACAAGCTGAGGTTGTTGCTGTTCAGTCGCACAGTCGAGTCCGACTCTTCGCGACCCCATGAACCACCTCATGCCAGGCCCTCCTGTCTTCCGCTGTCCTCTGAAGTTGGCTCAATTTCATGTTCGTTGCGTCGATGACACTGTCTAACCATCTCATCCTTTGCCGTCCCCGTCTTCTTTGACCTTCAATCTTTCCCAGCTTCAGGGTCTTCTCCAGTGAGTGTTCCTTTCTCATTTGGTGGCCAAAGTATTTGAGCTTCAGTTTCATTATCTGGCCTTCCAGGGAACAGTCAGGGTTGGTTTCTTTTAGGACTGACTGATTTGATCTCCTTGCAGTCCAAGGGACTCTCAAGAGTCTTCTCCAGCACCATCGTTCAAAAGAATCTATTCTTCGGCGCTCGGCCTTCCTTATAGTCCAACTCTCGCAGCCATACAGGACTACTGGGAATACCATTGCTTTGACCATGCGGACTTTTGATGTCTCTGGACAGTAACAAAAGGCTAAAAGCTGAGTTTAGCATTGAACAATAAACCAGAGGATATCTTCTGGAATAGATGGAAGATAGTTTACGATTGGCTAAAACACAAGAACATAGAATAATATTTAGTTAATGCTAGTTTAAAGTAACAGATTGAAAGTAACAGATGGACTTATATTCGGAATTTATGTATAACTTAAAAGTTGACTTATGTATGATCTTGATGTGAAAGGAAATGTAATTATGAAATAAATTTATTTTAAAAAATAAAAAAAATAAAAACCTAAGCCCTCTTTGAGTGTGGATCCAACCACTCATAGAATCTCCGCCATACATTTTGAAAAGTCCCATCTTCTTTTCCACGTATTTTCAAAGTAAGATTGTCCAGTTCTGCCATTTCTAGAATCTTAGTTACATAGTCTTTATGAGTTGGGCAGTCTTCTTTCTTCCAGTGTTTAGCAAGTGTCATTCTGGCTGCTGTTACCAGATGTGTGCATAGATAAACATCTTTCTTCTGCAGTACGTCTGGCACGATATTTAATAAAAACATTTCTGGTTCAAACGGAAGTTTGGTATTCATTATTTGTACTATACTAACATAAATTTCTTTCCAAAACTTTCTGATTTTATCGCATGTCCACCATACATGATAAAAGGAACCTATTTTAACTTTACGCTTCCAACACTTATCAGAAGAATTAGAGTAATAATGGGCAAGTCTATCAGGGGTTAGATACCATCGATGAAACATCTTAAAGAGATTTTCTTTCATAGAGACTGCTTTCATATAGTTTACCGTCTGCCCAATTTTACTCCATTTATTTAACTCAGTGTCATGACCTATATTCCTGGCCCATGAGATCATGGATGTTTTCACTTCTTCATCAACCATTTCATAATCTAACAGAAAATTATACAGTTTTCGTAGAGTCCGCCACTCTTAACCACTACACCAAAAAGCTGGGGGAAACAATGTTCAAGGAAGTCAGAATCCTTCAGGAAACTTTAAAGCCATTTCAGATGCAGAGTAGAAAGAGCACCGGGAAAGTCCAAAAGGAACGCCATGGTTAAATAGCAGAATTAAGCTCGTTTTACAGTGTAGGTGTGTCGGTCTGCAGCAGCACACCTAGATTTGAACCCAGGAGCACCTTTGAGAACTAGAATTCAGGGGTGTGTCAGCTCTCAAAAGCCAGAGCTCCCAACAGAGACAAAGCTTGCTTTGTTTGGTGTGGAAGTCAGTCTGGTGCGCGGACTGTAATCTGGGAGAGCCGGGTTTGATTCCCGACTCCTCCACTCACAACTGCTGGATGACCTTGGGAAAGCCATAGTTCTGGCACAGCTGTCCTTGAAAAGAACAGTTTCTGTCAGAGCTCTCTCAGCCCCACCTACCTCACAGGGTGTCTGTTGTGGGGAGGGGAAGGGAAAGGAGTTTGTCAGCCGCTCTGAGACTCCGAGTGAAGGGCAGGGTATAAATCCAATCTCTTCTCTTCTTTTTCTTTTGTCAGATAACTGCCGCAGGGAAGTGTTGACTCTTGAAAGCTGACACCCCAAAATTCTTGTTGGTCTCTAGGGTGCCTGAATCTAGCAGGACAGAGAGGCAATAAAGCAGGGGTCCCCAAACTTTCAAGACCTCTGGGCACCTTTGGAGTTTTGAGAGGGCAGTGAGAGCCACCCCAAAATGGCTGCCACACGAGACACCGCCAAATGGAATAGGGGGTGGGCTGTGGCTCAGTGGCAGAGCCTCTGCTTGGCATGAAGAAGGTCCCGGGTTCAATCCCCCGACGTCTCCAGTTAACAGGATCAGGTAGCACATGATGTTGGTCTCTAGGGTGCCTGAATCTAGCAGGACAGAGAGGCAATAAAGCAGGGGTCCCCAAACTTTCAAGACCTCTGGGCACCTTTGGAGTTTTGAGAGGGCGGTGAGAGCCACCCCAAAATGGCTGCCACACGAGACACCGCCAAATGGAATAGGGGGTGGGCTGTGGCTCAGTGGCAGAGCCTCTGCTTGGCATGAAGAAGGTCCCGGGTTCAATCCCCCGACGTCTCCAGTTAAAAGGATCAGGTAGCAGCTGATGTGAAAGACCACAGCCTGAGACCCTGGACTGGCCTAGATGGACCAATGGCCTGATTCCAGAGAATGGATCTTGCTCGAAGAGGTGGAAATGTTGCCCAAATCAGGAATGAAAATAAAAATGCAAACAGAGAAACCAAAAGTGTATGAAAGGACTCCCAAAAGAGGACACAGACTTTAAATTCCCCGCACGAGTCTTCCCTGCAGAAGCGGTAGCACACAGACGCTGACGTTCAAACACCTGCTCTCAAGGAGGGAACCTGAAGCACTATGTCAAACAGAAGCGAAGAACAGAAGAGAAACAGAGGAGTGGACAGAACCGGAAGCTTTAGTACAAACTGAAATGAAAATTTAATGAGACGGTATTAGGCCTAGCGTTTTTGAACAAATATAAAAATGTTGTTCTTAATTTTTTTTTTAAAAAAAAATTGGCTTCTGTCTCAAGCCAGCCACCTGACCAGAGGACTGGAAGGCAGCATACAGCCAGTCTTTGAAAAAAACATTGGAAGTAGGCAGTGTTCCCTCTAAGCTGAGTTAGTGTGAGCCAGCTCACAGTTTTTTAGCCTCCAGCTCACAGATTTTTGTCTTAGCTCAGGAAGGATGGCTCCAGAGCAAACTAATATATACAGTAGCCAAATTGCTCGCTCGCAACTTTTAATGCCAGTAGCTCACAAGGTAGAATTTCTGCTCACAAGACTCCACAGCTTAGAGGGAACATTGCTGGCCACATGCCTTTCCGACAGGTTCTAGGGGATGCAGGTGGCACAGCTTGACTCCAAGAGGGAAAGGGCTGGGAGCTTACAGTGTCATCAGTGAGAGGAGATGGAGAATGAAAGTGGCTGGGCCTGACGTCTCCCTTTACGATGTTGCCACCAACAGGGTCTTCTCAGAACTATCCATTCTGTACCCGTGTTCTTTCCTGTTGTCTTCATGCTGACTGTCCAGTTTCATTTCAACAGGCTAAGAGGATTGTGGGCAGGATTGTACCTGCCATTGCCACGACAACAGCTGCCGTCGCCGGCCTGGTGTGCCTGGAGCTGTACAAGCTAGTGTGGGGACACAGGCGTCTCAGCTCCTATCGCAGCACTTTCCTGCGGCTCTCAGAGCCTCTCCTCCATCGATGCCAGCCCCATTCGCCTCAGCCAGCGTACAAGGTGAGGCCTGCTGTAATTTGGCTTTGGTCCCTGTGTTCATCGTGCTTATATTGAATCAAACCACTGATCCATCAAGGTTGGTGTTGTCTACTTAGTGGCTCTCCCAGGTCTCAGAGGAATTCTCTCAAATCCCCCAGTACCTGGTCCTTTCAACTGGAGATGCTGGGGATTGAACCTGGGACCTTCTGGGACCCTTTCAATACAAGAACTCGTGGGCACTCCATGAAATTGCTGAGCGGTCGGGTTAGAACGGATAAAAGGAAGTACTTCTTCACCCAAAGAGTGATTAACACTTGGAATTCACTGCCACAGGAAGTGGTGGTGGCTACAAGCATGGACGGCTTCAAAAGGGAATTAGATAAGCATATGGAGCAGAGGTTATTAGCCACAAGGTATAGATAGGGACTCTGGGGCAAGTGATGCTCTGTCATCTTGGTGCTTGGGGGGGGTCAACAGTGGGAGGGTTTCTAATGTCCTGGCCCCACTGCTGGACCTCCTGATGGCACTGGTATTTCTGGCCACTGTGTAATACAGAGTGTTGGACTGGATGGGCCTTTGGCCTGATCCAACATTGGCGTCTCTTATGTTCTTATGTTCTGCATGCCAAGCAGATGCTCTACCATTCAGCCACAGTCCCTTCTAAACCCCAACGGACAAAAAAAATAAATCAAAGGCTGTTTCGAGTAGACAGGGACAGGAAATCAGCTGGTTGCACCAACTGGACAAGGTCTGTCAGAAAAAGAAGCCCTGCCAAAGTGGCTAGCCATTCTCAGAAAGATCTGGATGAAACGGAAGACATCCAGAGAGCAGCAGAAGAGATTCTAACAGGAAGATCAGGTATCCCAAAAGGGAAACCGTCGTAAAAAAGGGCATAGTTGAACAAATTGCTCCCATGGCTTGTGAACTCCCCTATCAAAGATGACCCCACAATGCGCACTAACTTAGCACACTTCCATTTTGATAGAGAAATGCTGATCCTCAAAATATGAGCAGGCCCAGAAGTATTAATGTAAAATGGGGTGCTATAATAAAACCTGATTCTACAGGGGGTTGACCTCAGTTCCGTGCTGTCAATAGTGACAGTTTGGAGGACATTAATTTTCAGTGTATCTATCAGCCAGAGTCCTTCAGGTGTGAGTTGATAACTGTTTTTCATTATTTTTATTATTAGTCAAAACATTTCTTAACTGCCTTTCTTCCGTATGGAGCGCAAGGCGAAGATAAAACCCACAGAGTAAAAGACATTAAAAACGTAAGAACCAAGATTTTAAAAAAATCACAACTTAGAACTGATAGTAAACTTAACCGAATGCAGTCCTAATAAGTCTGTCTTCAACTGCCTCCTAAAAATTGAAAGTCACGGGGGCAGGCACACGTTCCCAGGGAGATGGTTCTATAATCGTGGGGCTGCCACCGAAAAGACTCTCTCTCATGCGCCCACCAGACGAGGTTCTTTGATTGGTGGGACAGTCGGGAGGGCCTCTACCCACGACCTGACTTCCTGGGTAGGAACATATGGAAGACTGTCCTTCAGATCACCCAGTCCCAAGCAATGTAGGGATTTAAAAGTGAAAACAAACAGCTCTAATTGAGTCGGAAGTGCAAAAAAAAATCGGCCTAATTTGGATTCGGCCGAATCGGGTGGAATTTGATTCGGCTGGCCGAATGACCCCCGAATGCCACTTTCGGCAATGCAAGCCAATAGGGGTTGCATTCGGCTGGCTGAATGACCCCCGAATGCCACTTTCGGCAATGCAAGCCGATAGCGATAGGGGTGGCATTCGGCCGACTGAATCACATTTGGCTCAATTATACCCTCCCCATAGGATATAATAATTCCCCCCTTGAAGGGGGGGGGTATCCTATCACGGAAGAGAAGGCAAATTGCCTTCCCTTCAGTGAAGGGAGCCGGCTGCCCCACAAGCTAGCCTCCCCGTGCCTTCCCCGGCTCACCCGCCAAAGCGGGTGACCTGGAGAAAGCCTGCAAAGCTCTCCAACAGAGAAGCCATGTTGGATCAGGGCAATGGCCCATCCAGTCCAATACTCCTTCTCACATAGTGGCCAAAAACCAGGTGCCATCAAGAGGTCTACCAGCAGGGCCAGAACTCCAGAAGCCCTCCCACTGTTGCCCCCCCCCAAGCACCAAGAATACAGAGCATCACTGCCCCAGACACAGTGTTCCATCTATATCTTATGGCTAATAGCCACTGATGGACCTCTGTTCCATATGTTTCTCCAGTCCCCTCTTGAAGCTGTCTGTGCTTGTAGCCACCACCACCTCCTGTGGCAGTGAATTCCATGTGTTCATTACTCTTAGGGTGAAGAACTACTTCCTTTATCTGTTCTTAAGCCTACAGCTCATTAATTTCTTGGAGTGCCCACAAGTTCTTTTATTGTGAGGAAGGGAGAAAAGGACTTTTCCCTCTACCTTCTGTATCCCATGCATAATTTGTAGACCTCTGTCATGTCAACCCTCAGTCAATGTCTCTCCAAGCTAAAGAGCCCTGACCCCTTTAACCTTTCTTCATAGGGAAGGTGTTCCACCCCCTTAATAATTTTAGCTGCCTTTTTTCTGCACTTTTTACAATGCTATAATATCTTTTTTGAGGTGCAGTGACCAGAACTGTACACAGTATTCCAAATGAGGCCGTACCATAGATTTATACAGGGGCATGATACTGATTGATTTGTTTTCAGTTCCCTTCCTAATAATCTCCAGCAGAGCATAGCATTTGCCCCCCCCCTTTTTGCAGTCACACACTGAGCAGTGTTCCGTAACAGGGTTCTGTGGGCCTCAGCGTCTAGTCATGCTGGTCACATGACCACGGGAATGTCTTTGGACAGCGCTGGCTCTTCGGCTTGGAAACGGAGATGAGCACCGCATCCCTAGAGTCGGATTCGACTGGCTTTTGAGCAAAGGAAACCTTTACCTTACACCGAGCAGACATCTTCAGTGAGCTATTTACCACCAAGATCTCTCTCCTGGTCAGTTATCACCAGTTTGGACCCTATCGACGTATATTTATATTTAGGATTTCTGGCTACCATGTGCATTACTTTGCAATTGCCCATGTTGAACCTCATTTGCCATGTTGACGCCCACTCGCCCAGCCTCAACAGACCCCTCTGGAATCAATGTTCCCTCTAAGCTGTGAAGTGCTGTGAGCAGAAATTCTACTTTGTGAGCTACTGGCATTAAAGTTGTGAGCGAGTGATTTGGGTATTGCATAAATTAGTTTGTTCTGGAGCCGTCCTTCCTGAGCCGAGATAAAAAGCTGTGAGCCGGAGGCTTAAATACTGTGAGCTAGCTCACACTAACTCAGCTTAGGGGGAACACTGTCTGGAGTCCTCCCTGGTTCTCGCCTCCCTGAAAGTGCCACCATTTTCCTTTTGCTGCTCCGGACTAACCTGGCTATCCATCTAGAATTAGTCTGGGGTCAAGTTTGAAATCAGAATGAGACACCCGGCTTCTTGCTTCTTGCCTGCAATGTGCCTCTGGCCAGTCTCCAGATGTGGTTTTGGTTGCCAGCGTGTTGCTGCCTCCTCCTCCTCTAGAAACAAGCAACATCTGGGTCCCCCCCCGCATTGGAAGAAAATCCATTTCTGCCTCCCCTCCTCCTATATATTGACACTGTTCACCCAGGAGGGCAGGCAGGCAGCTTTTCAGAGGCCAATGACGGGGCTTTTCCGACTAAGTAAACAAGACCTTGGAAAAGAGACTGCTGACTCTGTCTGCTGAGGTTTTTTGGTCAGCCCAGCTTCTGGGAATTTCCTGTGCTGAACTGCAGAGGAGCAGATTTGCTGCAGACAGCAAGAAAGCCCTCTGGGGAAGGACCAGAGGGAGGAGGGGCAAATCAGGCGACCATCTTCACGACACAGGCACGGATCTCATTCACCCGTCGATATTCTTTTGGCCTCTGCCAGGTCACACGGCTACAGACGCACACGGCGCTTGAGGATGGGCGGGGAGGGCGAGTTCATTTCTGCTGCGGAAAAAAAAAAAAGGCCTTCGGTTTGCTTTTTGTGTGTGTGTGTGGGCAAGTGTCTGGCTGTTTCCAGAGAGCTGCCGACAATGAATCCAACCCTCGTCCTCGAGTGGAATTAGCTAAGTCAGGGCTTCTTTACCCCGAGGGGAAGGCTGGCTTCAGTCTTGTGTGGTCTCCTTTTTCATAACAGCAGTCATCCCCGGACAGCCCAGGCTAGCCTGATCTAATCAGATCCCAGAAGCTAAGCACGGTCAGCATTTGGATGGGAGACCGCCGAGGGAGCCCAGGGTTGCTACGCAGAGGCAGGCCATGGGAAACCACCTCTGAACATCTCTTGCCTTGAAAACCCCACAGGAGTCTCCATAAGTCAGCTGTGACCTGACGGCACTGCCCGCCACCACCATAATCCCCACGGTCCAACAAAATATTTTCATCTACATGCGAGTCCGGTAGCATCTCGGAGATCAACAAGATTTTTTGAGGACTTCCGGTCATGGCGGCGCGCTAGAGCAGACTCACCTCCCGGACCTCCCGGGGGTGAAACTGCGCTCCAGCCGAAGGAGGGGGTGTGCAGGTTTTCAACCCCTCCCCAGGGACCCGGTTGAAGGGACCCTGGCCATGGAACTTCTGAGAGGTCGCCTCTTCGAGGGCGGAATGCCTGAGAATTGAGGTGCTTCTCCGTTCCGACGGTTCTCCGTGCTGTGAGACTGAATGGATCTAAGCAACACTAACCGGGGCAAGCACAGGAGATCGAGCGTTCAAAAACGAAAGTATAAGATTTTTGGGGTATAAGCTATCCAGAGTCGAAGTTTTTGTATCTGATGAAGGGAGCTTTGCCTCTTGAGATCTTCTGCCCTCAAAATCTTGTTGGATAAGGAGCCACTGGACTCGAATCTAGCTGCTCTATGGCAGGCCAACATGGCTGTCCTCGGAAACCAATAAGTTTTTAGTTTAAACAGCAAAAGTTCCTCTTCAGGATCTTTCAGTAGCTGAGGTATAAACTGTCGCTGTTAGCCGACCCGGACTATGCGCCCTTCTTAGGAACGTAAGAAATGCCGCTTTGCTGAATCAGACTGAAGCCTGCCAGCAACCACCAGAAACGGCCCAGAAAACGGGCCAGCGTCTTAACTTCGGCTAACCCCTGCTTTGCACAGAGAAGGTTCCGAGATTCATTTCTTCAGGCGACTAATATTTGTTCAAATGAATCGAGAATTCCGTGAGGTTTGCAACCACATCCTCCTGTGGATTTAGTTCATCTGCAGGGCACGGTGTGAAACTGAGCCTTCCGCCGCTCGGATAACAAACCTGGCCGCTGTCTCCACGGCTAGCTAGGACTGAACTGCATGATACACACGCAAACGTGTTTAATAAGAGACCTGAGGTTCCTTCTTCTAGGTTCAGCATCTGCGGAAGGGTAACTGGCAGGCGAGAAGAGGTGTGTGTGTGGGGGGGTATTTAAATTTTCTTCTGCCTGCCCTACTATTTGCTTTCCGCCTTAGCACCAGGGGGTTCCAAACCCAAGCTTGTGCAGTAAATGTGTTTTTGTAAGTGCAGCAGTGGGGGTGGGAGGAGTTGCCAAAGAATATGATGAGCCATGGCCCCCTCTCCGTTAGAAGCTGACTTGTACTGACTCGGACTTTTGTTCTGTCAAGGTAAATATTGTGTACTGAGACTGATAGTAGCTCTCTGGAGTCTCAGGCAGAGGTCTTTCCCATCACCCACTGCCTGGTCCTTTCAACTGGAGATGCCGGGGATTGAACCCAGGTCATGCACCTGGCTGGATGATCTTGGGCAAGCCATAGTTGTGATAAGAGCTGTTCTTGAAAAAGAGCAGTTTCTGTCAAGAGCTCTCTCAGCCCCACCCACCTCATAGGGTGTCTGTTGTGGGGAGGGGAAGGGAGAGGAGTTTGTAAGCCGCTCTGAGACTTCTTTGGGTAGTGAAGGGCGGGGTATACATCCAATCTCTTCTTCTTCTTTTACCTCACAGGGTGTCTGTTGTGGGGAGGGGAAGGGAAAGGAGTTTGTAAGCCGCTCGGAGACACCTTTGGGTAGTGAAGGGTGGGGTATAAATCCAATCTCTTCTTCTCTTCTTCTTCTTCTTCTTCTCTCCTCCATGCCAGGCAGATGCTCTGCCACTGAGCCATGGTCTTATCCCTCCGGCTTCCATGCACTGCTGTACTACCAATTCTTCTGCACATGGCTAGGAGCAAGGAGGATGAGAAATAGCAAGCTGGTGGGTGCTGGCAGGGACGGAGCGAAGGGCCCGCCCTGGAATAAACAGGGCCGTCTGCAGCTGTCCCACGCTGAGGCATCCCTGTGTTCTGCCGATTCCTGTGGTGCGTCTTCACATGCCGCTCGACGCGTGCAGCCCACATACAATGGCACCCTCTATCCACAGAAATCGGAGCAGTATCCCGGCCCCGCTGGTTCTGGCAACGCGTCCCAGGGCAGGAAGCCAGCCCCCCCGGGGGGGGCTTTCCTTTAGGAAAGACAGAGTGGTTTGTTTTTGCTGTCGCTCCCCTTACAATATCCTTCTCATTCCTAGTTTCTCTCCCAGACCTGGGAACAGAAGCGGCCCTTTCCCTTCCTCTGAATGCGGTTCCCTCGGTCTCTCTCTTTTTGCTCACTTCTCAGATGTGCATTGGAGCCTGCTAAATACCCCCCCTGCAAACACACACACATATATACACACACATACATACACACACACAACAATTCTCTGGCTTATTCTACCGTAAAGAGTCTCTGTCTGGTGTTCTTTCGCCCCACCCCACGGCGAGTAAGAGCCCGAACTGTGTTCCCGGGCCCACTGCGCTTTCTCAGCCCCCTTCTGATGCGACAGGAGAGGGATTGTGCCCCGATCCCCAGCCACATCCAAGAAAGGGAGGTTTCAGAGACCGCCCTGCAATGTTAGCCATGCAGCCGGACACAGACGCACTATTCAGCAGCCCGGGGACCATGCTCGAAAAGTAGCGTGTGCTTGGTCCACACCCCGTAAGCGAATACAAGCAATAAAACGTGCCGCTGCTAAAGCGATACAGGAGAGCTGAATGGAGCTGCTCCGATTTGGAAACGGCCAAATGTCCTCCGACCAATGTTCCCTCTAAGCTGAGACCGCCATGCAATATTAGCCATGCAGCCAGACACAGACGCACTATTCAGCAGCCCGGGGACCATGCTCGAAAAGTAGCGTGTGCTTGGTCCACACCCCGTAAGCGAATACAAGCAATAAAACGTGCCGCTGCTAAAGCGATACAGGAGAGCTGAATGGAGCTGCTTCGATTTGGAAACGGCCAAATGTCCTCCAACTGTGCCTCCTCTCTCTCCACTGGTGATTCTTACAGATGGATGGCTTTTGTGCGCTGGGCAGGATCATAATGCCAAGGAGAGAGAAAAGCACGAGGAGTCTTTCATGGAGCAGATGGTGACAAATGCTGATGAAGAACCTCCAGTCCGTTTTGTAGTCCAATGCAGCCCAGCTGCCTAGATGTAAGGGACAGGGGTGGTCTTCAAAGTCACCGCGTGGAAGAACTGGCTGATACCCACGACCCCCCAGGAACACATGTGCTGCCTGACGTTGAATCATAAGAACATAAGAGATGCCAATGTTGGATCAGGCCGAAGGCCCATCTAGTCCAACACTCTGTATCACACAGTGGCCAGAAATACCAGTGCCATCAGGAGGTCCAGCAGTGGGGCCAGGACATTAGAAGCCCTCCCACTGTTGACCCCCCCAAGCACCAAGATGACAGAGCATCACTTGCCCCAGAGTCCCTATCTATACCTTGTGGCTAATAGCCACTGATGGACCTCTGCTCCATATGCCTATCTAATTCCCTTTTGAAGCCATCCATGCTTGTAGCCGCCACCACTTCCTGTGGCAGTGAATTCCAAGTGTTAATCACTCTTTGGGTGAAGAAGGACTTCCTTTTATCCGTTTTAACCCGACCGCTCAGCAATTTCATGGAGTGCCCACGAGTTCTTGTATTGTGAGAAAGGGAGAAACGTACCTCTTTCTCTACCTGCTCTTTCCCATGCAATCGGACCATCGGTCCATCAAGGACAATCTGCAAAGCGAGCGTATCAGACTGACACCCGTTAATAGACTTAGATAGGTGTAACTTGGCTGCAGATGGCACCATCAAGCACAATAAAGTCTCGCACAGACTCACAGTGGGTGGAAAGACCTGCTGGAGGACACAGCATTATACAAATAACGCAGACCACAAGTGCTCAAAAGGTCATGCAAAAAGAGTAAATTTATATAACAAGAATAATAGAGGACCACATATATCAGTAAAACCAAATTACACCATATAATGTACAGGTCCATGACTAATGCAAATCCATAAATGGTACACAGACGAAATGCAAGTCCATGAATGTTACACAGACAAAGACGAAGACTCCGGATTTTGATCTTCGTTTCGATAGCTCTTCTTCAAGAAGTTCACACTACTTCATGAAGTACTCATAATGTACAGGAGACTTTAAAATGGTATATGTAGAAGGAAAAATCCTTAGCACAGCACTCACAGTGTATAAAAGCCTTCAGACCAGTATTACAGGAAAAAACTCAATCCTATTATAATCATTCAAAGCCGGGCACCAGATCAACAATAGAACAAACTCTCCAATAGTCGGTAATGATGTAATTTGGTTTTATATATATATGTGGTCCTCTATTATTCTTGTTAAGGAGCTGCGGTGGCTCAAGTGGTTAAGACGCTGAACTGCAGGCTGTGGAAGGTCGGTAGTTCAGCAGTTCGAGACCCGGGTGCCGCATGACGGAGTGAGCTCCCGTCTCTAGTTCCAGCTCCTGCCAACCTAGCAGTTCAAAAGCAAGAAATTGCAAGTAGATAAATAGGTACCACTTCGGTGGGAAGAAGGGAACAGCGTTCCGTGCGCCTTGGTGTTTAGTCATGCCCGCCACATGACCACGGAAACGTCTTCGGACAGCACTGGCTCTTCGGCTTTGAAACGGAGATGAGCACCGCAACCCTAGAGTCAGACTCGACTGGCTTTTGAGCAAGGGAACCTTTACCTTTTTATTATTCTTGTTATATAAATTTACTCTTTTTGGATGACTTTTTGAGCACTTGTGGTCTGCGTTATTTGCACAGCGCTTGCTTGCTTTCTGTGTATTGTATACTGTGATATCGCATCTGTTTATGGACACAGCATTATACAACTGAGCACACTTCTGATGGGGATCTTGAGACACAGAAAAACAAACGGTGCCTTGACCTGGCAAGCCGGATCTCGTCAGATCTCGGAAGCTAAGCAGGGCCAACTCTGGCAAGTACTGGGATGGGAGACCTCCTTGGAATACCAGCAGTCGGGAGGCGGGGGCAGGCTTTACTCTGCCACCACTCTGAATATCCTCCAGGCCCCCAGTAAGGGGTCGGTCACCAGAGGTCGCCATGACATCCAAGTGCACACACACACACATGCACAGATGGGAAAAAATACAAGAAAAAAAGAAATGGGGAATCTGCCAGTGGGAACTTATAACAATGGAGGCCCCTCAGACTAGGATGGTAAACGGCAAAAAAGAGACAGAACGTGGTGTGCGACTGGTCCTCAGGGCAGCCAGTCCTGGGTCTGGTACAAGATGCGTTCTTGAGTCTGCTCGGAAGAGAGACCAATGTTCTCAAATTTTACATGCGTCTAAGTGGGAAGTCTTGAGTCCCTTGGACTGCAAGAAGATAAACTCAGTCAATCCTAAAAGAAATCAACCCTGACTGTTCCCTGGAAGGCCAGATAATGAAACTGAAGCTCAGATACTTTGGCCACCCAATGAGAAGGGAGCACTCCCTGGAGAAGAAGACCCTGATGCTGGGAAAGTTTGAAGGTCAAAGAAGACGGGGACGGCAAAGGATGAGATGGTTGGACAGTGTCATAGATGCAGCGAACATGAAATTGAGCCAACTTCAGAGGACGGCGGAAGACCGGAAGGCCTGGCGTGACCTGGTCCATGGGGTCGCGGAGAGTCGGACTCGACTGTGCGACTGAACAACAACAACAAAGCGGGAAGCTGCTCAGAAAAATCAAAACAGGAATCTTCTCAAAAACGAGGGAATTCGTTGAACGCAGGCGAAAGAGAGAGGAAGATCTCTTTAAGAGGCCTGAGCCACTGGGAAAGGCGGGATACCGAGGAGGGCAGCGTGGCTCATGAGCAAAGGCCAGGCAATCGGGAAAGGCAGGAGGGGCTGCCTTGACAAAGCGGAAGTCCTACTCAAACGAGGAAGCCAAACCTGTTCGGGCAGAACAGCTGCAAGTGGACAACAATGAGTCCCCCTAGAGCAGTGGTGGCAAACCTATGGCACGGGTGCCAGAGGTGGCACTCAGAGCCCTCTCAGTGGGCACACGTACCATCGCCCCAGCCAGGCCCAGACCATCATTAAAGTGTCGAATTCTCTGCCAACTCATTTTAAGTAAATGAAAGCATTTGGGATTGCTTTCCTTACTTTGTTTGGATCGTCTTAAGTTAATGTATGAGTTGTTTTTTTCTAAAGTAAAAACTCAGTATTCAGGTTAAATGGCCGTGTTGGCACTATGCGATCAATAAGTGGGTTTTGGGTCGCAGTTTGGGCACTCGGGTCTCTAAAAGGTTCGCCATCACTGCCCTAGAAAGTGGCTGGACCATAAGATGACAAACTACCAAGAAAGCAGTACTGAAGTTGGACGGGAAGACCGTAGCGGAGCCGAAGGGACTCCTCGCGTTGACCACCACTGCTGAAGATACCCCAACCTGGACCAATGTTGTCAGGGGGGTCATCTGAAGAAAGAGGTTAACTCGATGGGACAAGATTCAACATGACTTTCTCCAGTTAGGAGCCGGTTTGGCGTACCGGTTAGGAGCGCGGACTCTAATCGGGGAAAACCAGGTTTGATTCCCCACTCCTTCACATGCAGTTGCTGGTGAGACCGTGGGTCAGTCACGAGTTCTCTCAGAGCTGTTCTCTCAAGAGCAGTCCTCAAAAGAGCTCTCTCAGCCCCACCTACCTCACAGGTGTCTGTTGTGGGGAGGGGAAGGGAAAGGAGATTGTAAGCCGCTCTGAGTCTCCGAGTGAAGGGCAGGGTATAAAGCTAGTATCTTTTCTTCTTAATTAACAAATTTACAAATCAACTATTACAATGTCACGGGTCTGAACAGCACGTACCTTTTAGATCTTTAAAATCAAACTCCGAAGGCAAGCTTGGGCAGGAGGGGGGGTCCTTTGTGACAGAAGTATAACACTTGTCCTTAAAAATGAGCTCCTCAGTGGAGGACTGGAAGGCGGAGTCAACGGGGGGGGAGAGGAGCAAGGATATCACCGGCCTACCAGCTTAAGATCTTTCTCACACAAACGGTTTGAAAAGCATGACGAAAGCTATAATTATCAGTAAGGAAGAACAGCTGGCTTTGTGGTGGATGAACTGGCAGGGGAAACGCTGAGGAATTTCAGACAGACGATATAATCCGGAAGAGGAACGGTTCCCAAATGGTTTCTGGTCTGTCATTTCAGACAGAACCGTTTTAGAACCGTTTCCCTACCAGAATATATTTGTAATTTCAGACACAAACGCTTCTGTCCCGTTTAGGAAATGGGGCTGAAGCATTTTACCTGTCAACCACTTCCAAGTAGTCTTCAGTTTCCTCTCCCGGTTCCGCTGTGCTTTTTCCCGCCGTTTTTCGTCCACGCGGGCGATCTCTGGCTTTTTTTTGTAACGTAAGCTTTATAGGATTATAGCGCTATAGCGCTATAACGCAATAACGCAACAGTATTATATCAACCCCATTGAAATGCCTAGAGTGTTCTGTTATAGTGCTATAACGCTATAGCGCTCTAAAGCGAATGTTCAAAAAAAAAAGGCTGGAGATCGTCCGCATGGACGAAAAATGGCGGGGAAAAAGCGGTGCAGTCTGAAATGGCAAACCACTTGAGATCCAGCTCTTTACCGGAAGGGGAAAGCCATGTGCGAAATGGCAGCCCTATGCCGGTTCACTCCATGACGGATCAAAAACGGCGTCAAAACGGTTAAAAAGGGTAATGTGAAATTCCTCGCTACCTCTCCAACCCTGCAGGATCCTCTGAGAACGTCAAACAGAGCTATAATCTAGTATGCAAATCGCTATCACAGATCACTGTGTCTAGTAAAAAAGCGACCGCCTCCAACCTGTCTCCATCCCATAAGCACCAAAGCCAGGCCGTTCTCAGCCTGCGAGAACTACATGTGAGGAGGATTTCGAAAATTAATCACAAGAAGCTGTCTTTTCCCCTCCGCCCTCCCGCCTGAGCAGCCTCATAAGATGCAAACCCGCTTCGAGAAGCCCGGAAAGGTTAGAATCAAAGAGAGGGAGATTTGGGGTGGGGTATCTGTGTTTCCAGGGCTAATGCGGTGGCTCAAGTGGTTAAGACACTGAACTGCAGACCAGAAGGTCTGTAGTTCAGCATTTCGCGACCCGAGTGCCACATGACGGAGTGAGCTCCCGTCTCTGGTCCCAGCTCCTGCCAACCTAGCAGTTCGAAAGTGAGCAAGTAGATAAATAGGTACCACTTCAGTGGGAAGGTAACAGCATTCCATGCACCTCGACGTCTAGTCATGCCAGCCACATGACCGCAGAAATGTCTTCGGACAGCGCTGGCTCTTCGGCTTGGAAACGGAGATGAGCACTGCATCCCTAAAGTCGGATTCGACTGGCTTTCGAGCAAGGGGAACCTTCCCCTATCTGTGTTTACAGCTGACCCCCCCCCCATGATTCCTCTTGGATCTCCAGCTCATTTACTTAAAATGGAAACGTCTTCTAAGAAATAATACTAAATAATGCATACCCTTTCACAGACGAAAGCCATACATTTATCAGTTGTCTGTCTTTTGAGCTATATGGGCATATTTTGTTAATTGTCTTTTCGGATAACAAAATTATTAAAATGTGCATTAAAAACACCCGGCAGGGTTTCCCGGTCTAAGTTCCCAAAGACGTAGGACTTCCAAATCAGGCCCTCAGATACACTAGATTCTGGGAGGCCACACCCACTGGAAGAAAAAATGAGAAAGACAGAGCGGCTGGCTTTTGACCCAGAAGTGCCATGAAGGGGAACTTGTGTGATGCCTTACCTGATCCCCAGGTTGAGGTCTCATGAGAGAGACTTGATCGTAGCCTTGCTGAACCAGAGCCCACAAGGCGTCCAGCTTGCCCTGAAAAGACAAAACATGTGACAGGCACTGAACTCCCAAGAGAGAGAGAGAGAGAGAGAGAGAGAGAGAGAGCGAGAGAGAGAGAGAGAGAGATTGGATTTATACCCCGCCCTTCACTTGGAGTCTCAGAGCGGCTTACAAACTTCTTTCCCTCCCCCTCCCCACAACAGACACCCTGTGAGGCGGGTGGGGCTGAGAGAACTCTGACACAAACTGCTCTTTCAGGAACAGCTGTGCCAGAGCTTGTGACTGACCCAAGGTCACATCAGCAGGTGCAAGCGGAGGAGTGGGGAATCAATCCCCGTTGTCCCAGATTAGAGTCCGCGCACTTAACCACTACACCAAACTGGGGATTGAATTCAGCCTCAGAGTCCTTGATCTACGGTTGCCATCCCACTGATGGAGGTGGGGGTTCTCCCACCTTTGGGGGGGTCCACTCCATCGCCGGCCAGCTGGCCAGCTGGGGAGCCCTGACCCCAAACAGCTCCATCCGTGCCCAATGTCCTTGGCGTGATGATGTCACCTAGAGGTGACAACCTCGTCCAAGGTACGTCGCGTGGGGGATGCTCTAGTGCTGGTGGGGGGGGGAACTCTATGGTAACCTGACAGTTTCCTGACAGACTCCAGGAAGAAGACTGGAGCCCCCCCCGCCCCCCCGTCGGAACGTGGTAAGGACCAGGCATCCCTACCTTAATCTGCCATAATGTAGCCAATGCTCCCTCTAAGCTGTGGAGTCTTGTGAGCAAAAAATTCTACTTTGTGAGATACTGGCATTAAAGTTGTGAGCCAGCGATTTGGCTGCTGCATAAATTAGTCTGCTCTGGAGCCATCCTTCCTGACCCGAGACAAAAAAAATGTGTGAGCCGGAGGCTAAAAAACTGTGAGCTGGCTCACACTAACTTAGCTTAGAGGGAACACTGCTTGTAGCCATGAGTGGTACATAGCCAGCTTGGCCTCTGACATCTGGTGCCCATTATGTGACCCTGGCAAACTGGCCACTGCAGACGGTTCAAGCTTGGAAAAACAATTTCATATTTTTTTTCAGAGTTAGATGCTTTTTATTTAACAGTTCGTATAACTAAACTATTTTGATGTTAACTTTTAATAACGGTAGAATGGAGTAAACAACACAACCTATTTTATTCTCAGCTGTATAGCATTATCTTATATTTTGCTTCAGTAAAGTTTTCCCAGTCAAATTTATGTAAAGTTATTTTGTCTAAGATCGGGTACCATATGTTTAACGTGTTGTAAAATTCGCATTCATTTTGGTTCATGGAATCATAAATTGAGAATTTTTCCAGCATAAATATATCCAGGGCTATTTTGGGGCAGGAACGCACAGGAACGGAGTTCTGGCTGGTTCCCAAGTTGGCCACGCCCACCAGGAACTCATTAGCATAATAGGCCACACCCAACAGCAGAAACTCATTAGGATTGGCTACAATTAGGGGTGTGGCCTAACATGCAAAGGAGTTCCTGCTCCAAAAAAAAAGCCCTGGGTTTTGACAACAAACAAGTTAAAGAAAATAAGAAGCAAAAGATGGGTGTTGCTGGATTCTGGTAACATGGGGGTGTGGCCTAATATGCAAATAAGCTGTGCAGTCAGGGGTGTGTCCTAATACACTAATGAGTTCCTGCTGTTGGGTATGGCAAATAAATAAATTATGCTAATGAGTTCCTGCTGGGCTTTTTCTACAAAAAAAAGCCCTGAATATATCCATTGGATATGGATATGGATCCATTGATTCACTGTAGGAGGGTTTTTGTTTTTCCAGTTTTTTGCAATTGTTATTTTGGCAGTTGTTAACAAGATACTGATTAGTTTTGTTCTATTTGCAGGATGACGATCTGGAGGCCAGAGATGGAGTTATTTCGGGATTCAAAGGTATGTTATAACTAAAACAAAAAAAACCTGCTTTCAAAAATGGAAGCTGACTAAAATCCTTGTGAGTATGGATTTGGTATTAGATGTCAGATGGATCAAAAACTGGCTAGTTCATAGAAAACAGAGAGTGAGTGTAGGTGGGCAATTTTCTCAGTGGAGGGTGGTAAGCAGTGGGGTACCGCAGGGATCAGTACTTGGTCCACTGCTTTTTAACTTGTTCATTAATGATTTGGAGATGGGAGTAAGCAGTGAAGTGGCTAAATTTGCGGATGATACAAAGTTGTTCAAGGTGGTGAAAACCAGTGAGGATTGTGAGGCACTCCAAAGGGATCTGTCAAAGATGGGCAAGTGGGCGTCAACATGGCAAATGGGGTTCAATGTGGCCAAGTGCAAGGTGATGCACATTGGAGCCAAAAATCCTAAATATAAATACACATTGATGGGGTCTGAACTGGCAGAGACAGATCAAGAGAGAGATCTTGGAGTTGTAGTGGATAACTCACTGAAAATGTCGAGACAGTGTGTGACTGCAATAAAGAAGGCCAATGCTATGCTGGGGATTATTAGGAAGGGTATTGAAAACAGATCAGCCAATATAATAATGCCCCTATATAAATCAATGGTGAGACCTCATTTGGAATACTGTGTGCAGTTCTGGGCACCACACCTTAAAAAGGATATTATAGCTTTGGAAAAAGTGCAGAAAAGGGCAACTCGAATGATAAAAGGGTTGGAACACTTTCCCTATGAGGAAAGGTTAAAGCGCTTAGGGCTCTTTAGCTTGGAGAAAAGACGACTGAGGGGTGACATGATCGAGGTTTATAAGATTATGCATGGGAAAGAGCAGGTAAAGAAAGAGGTACTTTTCTCCCTTTCTCACAATACAAGAACTCGTGGGCACTCCATGAAACTGCAGAGCGGTCGGGTTAGAACGGATAAAAGGAAGTACTTCTTCACCCAAAGAGTGATTAACACATGGAATTCACTGCCACAGGAAGTGGTGGCAGCTACAAGCATGGACGGCTTCAAAAGGGAATTAGATAAGCATATGGAGCAGAGGTCCATCAGTGGCTATTAGCCACAAGGTATAGCTAGGGGCTCTGGGGCAAGTGATGCTCTGTCTTCTTGGTGCTTGGGGGGGGGTCAACAGTGGGAGGGCTTCTAATGTCCTGGCCCCACTGCTGGACCTCCTGATGGCACTGGTATTTCTGGCCACTGTGTGACACAGAGTGTTGGACTGGATGGGCCTTTGGCCTGATCCAACATTGGCGTCTCTTATGTTCTCTTATGTTCTCTTATATAAGCAGCTGCTTTTGACAGGACCCAACATTGTCTGTGTGTGTGTTGCACTACACTACCGCCCAGTGTGAGCACCTTCAGCCTGACCAAACAGCGTCGATACTGTGGCTACTTACAAAGATCTTCAAACAGCCAAGGCAGCCAAAAAAAACCTGCTTTCAAAAATGGAAGCTGACTAAAATCCTTGTGAGTATGGATTTGGTATTAGATGTCAGATGCCATGAAAATGATTGTGTACATCAAAACAGCCCGTGATAAACCAAATGAATTCTGACATTCTCAGTACGGTAGCAAAGCAATTCTATGATGCCCTTTGCCTAAAGGAGACCACCAACTCACTGACAGCCGGAGGTGCCCAAACAAGGGGGGGGACATTTCACCTTTGCCCCTTTATGCCCATTACCTGTCAATGACCTACAAATGATCAGCTCTGCCTTGCATTCTCTGACAGACTTAAAATATTCCAGAAGCTCTATAAAAAACAAAAAACAAATCAAGCCAAGATCTAAGAATGGCAGTCCTCAAACAGAGAAGCTCCAAGAGGAGATTACAACACGAGAGTGCTGATTTCATTCATGGACAGAGAAGCTTCAAGGGGAGAGCACAATGTGAGACTGCTGAATTTGAGTGCATCCACAAATTCAGAACAATGGAACCTCCCCCCGGAGGGGCCAAACAGGAATATAGGAGTCTTATCTCACTACAGAGGCTAATTTTCTTCCCCCAAGCATTTCTCCCCTGTACATTTTGCACTGTACACCTTTGTGTCCCGACTCCCTTCTTCGGAAGACTCCTCCCTCTTTCTGACAGATATAAGGGCCCAGGGATCGCCATTCCAACTTGTATCTGACGAAGAGGGGGGGTACGATTACTCTTTTTTCAGTACTGAAACGGCTATCATCTGGAGGAGGGGAGGGGGCTGTTTCGGTTGCCAGTGGGGGGGATAGAACTCGCAATAATGGGTTTAAATTACGGGTGGCAAGACATTAGGAAAACCTTTTTAACAATAAGGTCAGCTCAGTGGTAGAATCAGTGGCCCAGGAATGTGTTGGGTTCACGCTCCTTGGGGGTGTTTAGGTGGAAATCGCATCGTTATTTGTCAGGGATACTTTAGCTTATCCTGCACGGTGCAGCGGGCTGGACTGGGTGGTCTTCAGGCTTTCTATGAAGGGGGCTTTGACCCTTGGAAGCTTATACCCTTGGAGACCTTGTTGAACTTTAAGGCGCCACTGGACTCAAACCGAGCTCAACGCCCAATGCTTATCGATGCCTATTCCAACCAGTTCTGCTTCAAAGTCCACGATGTGCACAGCCTTTCACGCTCCACACACTCACTGTGAAGAAAGGCCACGGCACAGCTACTGTTCAGTTCTAGAAATGGAGGCCTCATTTCCCCCTCAACTCTGCCAACTTGAACACGAAAACTATCAATCAACTTTTGTCAAAAAAAACCCCACAAGTTACACGGCACGGAACAGAAATGTTCTTGCGCACTTAGTTTCATCTGAAGTGTTTATTTTGTAAGCCCCAGACTTGGAGCATGTTTTAATTTTTGTTAGTAAATACTAGCTAGTTGAACTCAGATCCTTTCATTTATATAAGACAGTTGCTAACAGTGTTCCCTCTAAGCTGAGTTAGTGTGAGCTAGCTCAGTTTTTTTAGTCTCCGGCTCACACATTTTTGTCTTAGCTCAGGAAGGATGGCACCAGAACAAACTAATTTATGCAGTAGCCAAATTGCTTGCTCAGAACTTTAATGCCTGTCGCTCACAAAGTAGAAATTTTGCTCACAAGACTTCACAGCTTAGAGGGAGCATTGGTTGCTAACCCAACTGTATTATTAGAAAACATGTTAAGAGTTTTAAGCAGTTAAGTTTTAGACAGATTTACTGAATAAAATACCAAGAATATTATTAATGTTACATAGCTTGTAACATTTGGGATTCTCTGTTTGTATCAATTGTTTTATATTCATTTAATAATAAAAAAATATTAAATTCCAAAAAAAGCATCAAAACCCTTTGCCAAACACAAGGCGTTACCTTAATGGGGGTGTACCATCTCCTCTGGGAAGGCAACTTCCGCGCATGAGGTCTCTTTGGCTTGGGCTCCCACGGCTCAAATTCTTCTTCCGGCAACTTGATGACGGCATTCTTGGGCTTCTCCAGCTTTGCCCCTTCCTCTGTTGACCCTCTGTCCCCCCATCTCACCTAAACGTATTCAAACACACAAGTCAGGTTCCCTCTGCCCAACCGCGCAGGCGAAGGCTGTGATTCACACACACCACACACTAAATAATCCACTTCCAATCCACTTTCAGTGTTCTTTCCAACTGGATTTTACTATGCGAACTGGCAAAATCCAGTTGGAAAGTACATCGAAAGTGGATCCAGCATGCATTATTTAGTGGGTGTGATCGCGGCCTAACATTACCACTCCTCAGACTTCCTAAACCCTTGTGTCAAACCTTGCTTCACTTTGCTTAACACAGGCCCCGGTCACACGGGCTAGAAAATGCAGGAGGGAAGCGTGGCTGTTTGCCCCGGGGCAAACTAACGCGCGACTGCGCGATCAGACATCCGGTTGAGGTCCCGTCGAGGTCCCGTGGCTAGGGGGGAGGTGCCGATCACACGACAGGCAAAGAAGCGGGGCGGCGCGGCAAACGGGGTTGTTGTTGTTGTTTTTACTTTTTTAAACTGAAGTGTGCGCATGCTCCGTTGGGTGCTTGTGCGCATCCGTGGAGACTTGCGGGAAAAAATGGCCTGTTTGCGAGGGGACATGGGCGGGCGCCGGATGCCCCCGGAAATGTGATCAGACGCCCGCCCTTGCCCCGTGGTTTCCGGAAACTAGTACCTTGGAGGTACTAGTTTTTTGCCCCGGATCTTCGACAGGAAGCCTCGGGTGAGCTACGGGAGCTCTACGCTTTCCAGATGTGGCAGTGTGATCGTGCCTGGAAAATCCACCTATCTTCCGTCTCTGTAGCGTGGCTAATGCTCCGTGTGACCGCAGCCACAGTTTGCCATCGACGCTGGGGGAGGGGGATGCCTTGGGTGGGGGGAGTGAGTGCGGCGTGTGTGAGTGCTCTATCTTAGACGGCGGAACTTCTCCCTGAAGATGCGCCTCTCCCCAGTTCATAGGGAGACGTCCTTGAAGCTTCTAGTGCCAGCTTGTGTAGTAGATAACGGGATCATATATTCCCATGAGAAGGGGGGTAGAGACACAGAAGCCGGGCTGTACAACGTGACGTACGTGTGGGCCTTAGGAGGGGTTACAGTTTGAACCTTCTATATCGATGTATGTATCCGCCAAAAAAGCTTCAGAACTGACACAGTACTGTTCATGCCTGGAACTCGTTCAATCCTCAATAAAGCCTTTCACTGCCAAAGACAGTGTGCTTGAGAGTCACTTGGCCAGGAAGTCTGACATCTTGTTATTTAAAATATGTCTGGCGACGGCTTACACGCCCTGACCTGGGTGGGCCTGATCTCGTCATATCTCAGAAGCTAAGCGGGGTCTGCCCTGTTGAGTACTCGGATGGGAGACCACCGAGGAAGTTCAGGGCTGCCACCCAGAGGCAGGCAAAGACAAACCAAGGGGAGCGGTGGCACAGTGGGTATATCCCACTGCCTTAACATCCGAACTGTGTCAGTTCGAGCCCCGCACTGGTGTGAGCAGCCAGCCTGTTGTCCCCAGCTCATTGTCCACCCAGCGATTCGAAAGCCTTGGCGAGTAAATAAAATGGGAACCACTCCTTAGAGAGGGTGGGCACACCGACTCCCCCCGCTGGGAAGGTGTTAGCTGTCGGTTGGGGATGTCCTGGTCCAGGATCCGGAAGGCGGAAGAATCTACTCGGCTACAAGAAAAATCCCTGCAGTGGGATGCTCCGGCCAGGCGGTGGCAGTGTGGCGACATGACATATGGGTCCTGAAAGCCCCAACGTCATCAAGCCGGTCGAAACGCAGCCTTTTGGAAAATGACTGAGCCAAGCCAGAAACGTTTCCACAGGGCAGTTACGGCGTGTGCAATTTAAATGAACTATATGTTGTCTTCCCTATCCCCTATGAAACATTGTTAGTCCCCTGTCTAAAGAGTAACTGTAAATCACTTTGAGCCCACTTGTGGGGAAAGCGATTAATAAATCGAAAGCATTATTCATTATTATTATACTCGTCTCTTGCCTGGAAAACCTTACAGCGGAGGTGTCAAACTCATTTGTTACGAGGGCCGGATCTGACATAAATGCTACTTTGTCGATCCAAGCCAGATCTGCCGTAAAATGTAACGTCAGCTACTGGAGATACAAACTTTATAAATGACACAGTCAAACCCAGTTAACAATATTATTTTTTACTCATAATACAAACAAAAGCAATTGATTCCTAGGAGTAAAAACAATTCTTTTGCTGAGGAGTCCACAAAAGCCCCCGTAAATGTATTTAATCATATGAAAGACTAGTTTCCCTCCCCCAAGGGATACCATACCCGCCCCCTAGTCATTTCCTTTCGTTTCTCGACAGCTTCGACCACACACACACCTCACCGTGTGCGTCTGTGTGCCCCCTAGCAGCCTCCTGCCCTCCCTCCCTCCCTCGCACCAGTCACTCGCAGGCCGGATAAGAGCTGTGGGCAGGCCAGTTCCGGCCCCTGGGGCCATACGTTTGACACCCCTGCCCTACGGGGTCGCTGCAAGTCGGCAGTGACTTGACCCCCTTTTCCCACCAACAACAACTGCTTACATAAAACCCTAAACCACTATGCAAATGAACTGACAGTATAGCAGCCCCCCCCCCCCGAATGCGGGCCATGTCTAGTGACTTTGTCTCGCCTGGCATCAGTCTTGGCAGCTGCAGATGTGTTAATTTTGATTTACTGGAAGTGCCTGTAAGCAGCGCCAGTGTTTGCCAGTGCGCACCTCCTAAAGGGTAAAGGCCAATCCATGGATGAAATACCTGCCAAACAACTGACCTCCATTCTCTTGATGCCCCCGACGCCTCTCCCGCCATAGTACGACGCATCCACCGTTGGCCATTTCTTCTTTGGAAACCCGTCTTCGTCATCTGACTCCTGTGGGGCAGATATGGGGGGGGGGAGAGATGTTTTCTAGAGCAAACAGTTTGGGGCTCGGTCAACAAGCAGACGTCTGAAATCTTGGCTTTGCCCGGTGGCGCTGCTCATCTGGCAGCCCACAGAAGCCTCTTGTCCACCCAGCTGGGGGGAGAGGAAGAAGCGGCCCCCCACGCCCGTTCAGTGACGGCCGTGTGTCTCTGCAGTCGAATGCACAGAAAGCGACAGTATCCCCTCTAGCCGCTGAGGAGCGAAACGGAGACGCGCTGCGCATTATACCACCAGATGTCTGGCTGCGTTGCTAGAATGCAAAGCAATCAATGCTCAAATTGAACCACTTTTTTTCCTACACGCTGTCTATATGCTTCGTGCCCTGAACTCGATTGCCAAGGTTGGCCCAGTCTCGCCAGATCATGGAAGCTATGCAGGGGTAGTATTTGGATGGGAGTCAGGATCCACAGCAAAACAATGAAGTGCACGCTTTTAGGAAGGTTTTACTTTTATTGAAAAGCCATAGATGCAATAACATGAACACTGTTAGGAATGGTGGGCTATCTATGCACATAATAGGATATAGGGCCTTTGTATGCACCCCCCCAGCAATACCCAATTAGATGGGCTCCCACGCGCGGGAGACGGAAAGAGTCTCTAACGGTAGCAAAGCGGGGAACCAGAACGATCCCACGAAAGGTAGACACCACACTCCTCCAGTACATCTTTACAGATAAGCGTTGCAGCTGTGAAGCAATTAAGCGCATGGGAAGGAATGCATAACAAGTAGAATGTCTCTCCCTCCTCATGGCAGCTTAGCTGACAGGTGGCTATGCAGAGGCCAGCAGTGACAAACCACCTCTGAATGCCTAGAAAGAGGGGAGCGTACCAGGGCTAACTGGTAGACTCGCCCATGTCCCGCTCTGCTCTCCGGGGCCGTGGTTGTACCCTGTCGCCCACAGCAAGCCAGCCGAAAGGGAACCAAACAAACACTGCCGAGTCCGTGCTGCTGGTGGGAACCAGTGTTCCCTCTAAGCTGAGTTAGTGTAAGCTAGCTCACAGTTTTTTAGCCTCTGTCTCATAGTTCTCTCTAAGCTGAGTTGGTGTGAGCTAGCTCACAGATTTTTAGCCTCCGGCTCACACATTTTTGTCTTAGCTCAGGAAGGATGGCTCCAGAGCAGACTAATTTATGCAGCAGCCAAATTGCTCGCTCGCAACGTTAATGCCAGTCGCTCGCAAAGTAGAATTTTTGCTCACAAGATTCCACAGCTTAGAGGGAACATTGCTCTGGCTCACACATTTTTGTCTCGGCTCAGGAAGGAGGGCTCCAGATCAAACTAATTGATGCAGGAGCCAAATGGCTGGCTCACAGGTTTAATGCCAACAGTAGCTTACAGAGTAGAATTTTTGCTCACCAAGACTCCACAGCTTAGAGGGAACAGCGGAACGTGCCCTGGGGGCAGGTCACCAACAAGTCCCTCCCATAACCAGGTTCCTCGAAGGACTGCAGGGTACGTCATAGGACACGGCAACAAAAGGAGGACGGCACAAGCGACGGAACAGTAAAGGAAGAGACAACTGGGGCAGCGGGAGAATTCATCTTAAGGAGCAAGACATTCCACGGATGCTTCACCAGGGAGTTTCAGGGTTGAACTGAAGCCAGTTCTCCCACTGCACCTCTTGACTCCTGTTTACAATGGTCAGGGGTCATTTAGTAGAAAAAGAGGTGTAGGAGCTCATTAGCATAACTCATTAGCATAACTTATTTGCATATGCCACACCCCCTGACACCACCGGAAGGGTGTCGGAAGGAAATACCCACCACTCAGGCTCCACTGGACTGTTTTGGATTGCTAGCTATTTGGGGGGGGGGAACAAACCTACAGATCTGCCCTCACAAACCAAGTTTTATTCAGGTACAAGCTCTCCCTCCTCTGCAAGGACAGATCTGCGCATCCCCCCCCCAAATAGCTAGCAATCCAAAACAGTCCGGTGGAGCCTGAGCGGTGGGTGTTGCCTTCTGACACACTAACGGTGATGCCAGGGGGTGTGGCATATGCTAATGAGTTATGCTAATGAGCTCCCGCACCTCTTTTTCTACGAAATGACCCCTGCCACTGACTATCTTTTTTCAGGAAGTAAGTACTCTGTTTTGTATTCCTTGTTTTGTCTTTTAGCCTTGATAAGTCCAAATGAAATGTTTAAATAACCTTGTGGTGCATCCCAGCTAACTTTTAACATTCTACCCCCGCCTTGGTAAGGGGCACTCACCAGACCATTACGAACCTAAAGGGGGTGGGAACAGGTGCAGGTAACACTTTATACAGGGTTAGTTTAGACTGACAAGTGCTACAGTTGCATTCCCACAACAAGCACTGCGTGGCGGGAAGCATTATCTGCAAAAGCAAACGGGCCGTGCTCTCAGTGCAGATGGGAATCCCTTTGGCACATTGGATGCACACAGGCTGAGCGACAGATGCTTAGGTCACCGGAAAAAACTTGGGCCGGCCCCAGTACTGAGGGAGGAACCACACGGTGCAGTAGTCTTTCTGTTTCCATTATAAATATGTGCAAGGGGACCGATACAATACCAAAAATGCATACTAATTGCTTGACAGATAATATAAGCCACGGACACAGGATATGGACTCCCTCTGGGATACAATCAGTTCTTGGGAGACCAAAGAGAAACAAAGGACCCAGCAGGATCCTAAAGTGAGGAAATCTATTCATGTAGCCAGGGTTCATTTTGTAGAAAAAGAGGGGCAGGAGTTCATTAGCATAACTCATTAGCATAGATTATTTGCATATGCCACACCCCCTGACATCACCGGAATTGTGTCAGAAGGCAACACCCACCGCTCAGCCTCCACTGGACTGTTTTGGATTGCTAGCTATTGGGTAAGGGGGGGGAGTGTGCAGATCTGTCCTCACAGAGGAGGGAGAGCTTGCACCTGAATAAAACTTGGTCTTAAAGGTGCCACTGGACTGTTTTGGACCATGGGGCGGGGGGAAGCTCTGCAACTTACCTGGCTGCTTCTTGCTCTGACTGAGGGCTGCTGGGAGCAGGGGGTGGGGCTCGTTGCATGTGCCCGCCCCCTGGGCTCTTTACTGCCAGAGCTCCACTCCCGTGCGCTCCTGCAGGAAATGACCCTTGCGTGTAGCTAAGCAAAACTGCGGGTAACCGTGCTGGTATACTGGGGAGTGCGGGATCCCATAACTGTAGTGGTCTAGCGTCTCTTATTAGGACCAAATTCGCTGGAATACGAAAACTTTTTCAAACGAAGCATGCAAGTGGGGGAGCAAGTTCGAAAAAAAGGCCACCTAATGGAACTTCCCTTCAAGATGGAGACTGCTCCTCCCCTGCCCCAGTTCAGCTCCTCAGGGACCCTCCTCCTTCCCAGAACGCACCACACACACACTCCAAAAGACTTACCGGCTCCGGGGGTGGGGGAGGCGGGGGCTCCTTGATGACCTGAAAGACACACACAGCCATCACGGCTTGCCTGCTTCCCCTGCCTTCAGCAGAGTGAGAATTTGCAAGAATAAAGGCCACAGAGCTGGCTTCTTGTGTGTGTGTGTGGGGGGACTCTTAGCAAACTCATTACATTCTGGGCCCTGTTCCATTCGGTGGCGGTTAATGTGACATGGGAAGTGAACTGAACTCCACCTAGGTAGAGCTTGATGTGAGAGAGGATGGCTTGCCTTAGTGGTACTTTCACACACTCACTGAATAATCCACTTCCAATGCACTTTGCAACGGGATATTACTGCAGGAGACGGCAAAATCCACTTGCATCCATCACTAAAGTACCTTGTAAAAGGTAAAGGTAAAGGTTCCCTTGCTCGAAAGCCAGTCGAGTCCAACTCTAGGGTTGCGGTGCTCATCTCCATTTCCAAGCCGAAGAGCCAGCGCTGTCCGAAGACGTTTCCGTGGTCATGTGGCCGGCATGACTAAACACCAAGGCGCACGGAACGCTGTTACCTTCCCACCGAAGTGGTACTTATTTATCTACTTGCAATTTCTTGCTTTCGAACTGCTAGGTTGGCAGGAGCTGGAACTAGAGTCGGGAGCTCACTCCGTCATGTGGCACCTGGGTCTCGAACTGCTGAACTACCGACCTTCCACAGCCTGCAGTTCAGCATCTTAACCACTTGAGCCACCGCAGCTCCAAATTGTAAGTGCATACCTAGAAAGAGTATGGCCATCACGAACATCCTGTTCCTGTACTGTTTCACCTCCTTGCTCAAAGCAGTTTACAAAAAAGCAAGGGCATTCCATCTTCCTGCACTCGTCCAAGAGCTGTGGTTGGTCACTGTGACTCTGTCCACTGCACGACATGGGACAAACAACTCGCTTTTCAACGCGCACCCGCTGAAGTCCCGCCCAGCATATTTTTCTAACCCCGCCCTGAGCAAAGAAGGGCCTTCTCCTCTGAACTCATGGGCAAGAGCAAGTCCTGGGGGGGGTCGGCTCCTGGCTCAGAGACCCACTCTCCGGCCCCTGCTGATTCCAAGCGGGGTCATGTGTCAGCCTCCACAAAGACACGAGACGAAGCCCCTGCCCAGGAGCTCGTGGGGGAACCCACCGGAAGAATCCTCCTGCTCAGGGGTCATTTCGTAGAAAAGGAGCTAGGGGAACTCATTAGCATAACTCATTAACATATGCCATACACCCTGACATCATAAGGCCTGGCAGTGGACCTGCAAGGCCGGCGGGAGTGCAAGGAAGCCCCGCCAAGGCCCTCCCTGGCCCCAGGCAAGCAGGGGGGGGGAGAGGAAGCAACTTACCCTCCCTCTTCTCCTGACTCCTCCTGGCTGAATGAGGGCCGGAAGCGGGGCAGCCGGAAGCAGGGGGTGGGGTTTCGTCATGTGCCCCGCCCCCCGCACCTCACCTGGGGGAACTGCGATCCCCCGCGATCCCCCCCGAAATGACCTCTGCTCCTGCTGCTGAATAGGAACCAGGACACCATTTTCTCAGCCAGTCCCTATCGACTCTGCCCCTGTGAAGGCCCGGCAACCACATGTCCTTGTTTTTGCAGCTTCTATGAAGAAGGCTAGTGCCTTCCCCCCATTTTAGAAATAAATGAGAGATCAAGCTGACAGTGACAGCCCCCCCATCCCGAGTTCATTCATAGATGATCTAAACCACAGTTAAGTGTCAACTCAAGTCGCCAACTCTTCCACCCGTCCGTCTCTTGGATCTAACTCTGAAGTCGCCAACAGAGTAAGAAACTAACAGCCTGTCCTTCAACAGCCTTTTTATAGGTTGGAATCAGCAGGGTGGACCTGAAATATCATGGCTTCCATTTCGGAATGCCTTTGACTAATTCAGTTTTTATTTATTGGCCATCCTATCTGGAGACTAAATGGTGGCATCTTATGTGTTTTTCGTGATTGCTGTTTTATTGAAGCGGTAGGCCGGGCCTGAGTTCTGCAAGGTAGGAAGGCAGCCAACAAATGTTTTAAATATATTGATAAAGATTATTTGCTGCAAACCAGTCCGAGAGCTAGCAGGCTTTTCCAACCGCAGGCTCACAGGTAGAAATCGGACCTTTGCTCTTCTGTGCCAGGCTGCTACGACAAGCAACCAGCTGATCAGGAAGGTTGGGGATTCAAGCATTCTTCCCCCCCCCCCCGTTTGCTGGCCCGTGCTGTTTGTCTCTGCCCTCCTCCTGTGTTTTAAACCTCCCCACCAGCCAAACCGAATCCCACGCTTACCAAGGTACAGCAGAGAGGCCAGAACCACCAGAGAAGAGCAAAGGCCACGAGCAGGAAGAGAATTAAAAGCACGATGAAGAGGATCGTCCCGCTGAACTGCAAGCAAAACAGACGTATTTCTGAGTTAACAATGTAGAGTCGCGAACTCTGGGTTAGAAAATCCCTGCAGATTGGAAGGCAGAGCACGGGGAGGGCAGGGACCTTGGAAGGTTATAACGCTAGAGCGTCCGCCCTCCTAAGCAGCCGTTTCCTCCAGGGGCGAGTGATCTCTGCTGCCTGGAGATGGTCAGCTGCAATTCTGGGAGATTTCCAGGCCGCACCCAGAGTTTGGCAATGAAGTCAATGTTGCCACAAGTCATTTCAGAGGCCTCTCCACCAGGGCTCTCTGGCGGTGTGGTGAAGCCAGGAAAACACAGGGCACAGTAGGCAGGGCTCTCTGCCAGAGCGGGTAGACCCAAAAATGAACTTTCCCAGGTGGAGTGGGCTTCCAAGCTCCAGTGAGGACTGAAAAAGGAGCCAAGAGGATGCATGTATCTGGCCAGTCACACTGGGGGGGACAATGGCCAGGAAATGGATGTGCCTGCATCTGTGTATGTTCACATGATCAGAGATCTCAAGGGCTGCATCCTCAGTTAAAAGTTCCAAGTAGGGGTGTGCAAAAAACCCCAGTATTTTTGGGAGTCGGGTACACTGAACCCGAAAAAATATCCCAAAATCCCAATACCAGTATGGTATTTGGATTCGGTAACTATTTGGGATTGCCAATTTTTTCTGGCTCCACTGTACCCTATGCGGACCATTAAAAATCAATGGTCCCCATAGGCTATAATGGAGAATCAATCTGGAGGGCTCTGGGGAGGCTTTTTTTTAAGGTAGAGGCTCCAGATTTGCAGCATAGCTGCTGTTGCTCCCCCCCCCAAAGTTTCAAAAAGATTGGATCAGGGGGTCCAAATTTTATGGGCCCCCAAAGAAGGTGCCCCATCATTGTATCCAATGGAGGTGGGAAAGGCATTTAAAGTGATTGCAGACCCTTTAAATGCCTTCTCCAAAATGAGAGGTCACTCTGAAGGCATTTAAAGGGACTGAGAGGACTTAAAATGCCCTTTAACTGTGGCTATCCTGAGGTCCCGAAAAATCCCGAATATTTTCAGGATTTTTTGAGTCAGCAATTTTTGGAGAGCTGGATAAGTAGCCCACTCGCTAACCAGCTGAAAATATATCCAGAAAATACTGATAAGGTATTTTTCGGGTATTTTTTTGGCTCTGTTTATGACAGGTGCACACCCCCTAGTTCCAAGGTCTTGGCTTTTTCGGGGTTCTCTCAAGACTTCTTGAGTTGGAGCTGCAGGAAAGGAACACAGCCGTTCCAGGGCTCTTAGTTGAGTCCCAGCCCAGATGTGTGCTGCCTTTGCAGGTTAACTGTGTTAGCAGCCACATGGCAGTGAGGAAGGGCCGTGGCTCAGTGGCAGAGCATCTGCTTTGCATGCTGAAGGTCCCAGGTTCAATCCCTGACATTTCCAGCTGAAAAGATCAGGCAGTAGGTGATGGGAAAGACCTCTGCCTGAGACCTTGAACAGTCACTGCCAGTCTGATTAGACAAGACTGACCTTGATAGACTGAGGACATGACTCAGGATAAGGCACATTCAAGTGTACAATATGAATAACAGCATTCTTACTGAGTCCCGTTTTCGGGAGGGGTCTGTGGCTCAGTGGCAGAGTATCTGCTTGGTATGCAGAAGGTCCCAGGTTCAGTCCCCAGCATCTCCAGTTAAAAAGGACCAGGCAGTAGATGATGTGAAAGACCTCTGCCTCAGACCTGGAGAGCGGCTGCCAGTTTGAGCAGACAATACCAACCTTGATGGACCAAGGGCCTGATTCAGTATTGTGAGCTCCCGGGTGTTCTCGCACACACGCATACACACTAGCACAGAGAGCACCAATGCACAGAGAGCGTCTCTGGGGAGTTTGCCTGCCAATATGGGCGACCGCCGCACAGCCCCCGTCTCATTTGGATTGCCCTTTGAATGCCCAAAGTGACAAAGCATTCAGCTGTCTTCAAGAGAAGCTCCAGGGAGGGGCTGAGCTAGAGGGCCCCAAGACAGAGAGGACCCCAAAGCAAGAAGAGAACAGAGCAGAGCAGAGCGGCACACTTACTGTGTCCGGGGCAAGAGCAAGGCCAGCAGGGGGAAACAGCCAAGGAGGCTATTCCCAGGCAAGAAGAGAGGGGAAAGGCAACAGGAGGCTGCTGCCAAAAGAAAGGGAAAAATCATGAGATCCTGTGAGAGTTACCGGATAAGGCAACACCGACATTTGCAAACAGGTTTGCTATGATTCGGGAAACTCTTCGCTGCGAACTCCCAGAATGTCTGCATGCGGGATCCACCACCAGAAAGGAACACCTGGGCCAAGGTACCCCGGACACCCTACCCGCCCCCCCCCCACCAATAGATGGCCAGACTAGAGATGTGAAGGCCCGGGAAAAAAACGGAAAAATTCGGGGAAAAAACGTTTTTTTCCCCATTTTTTTCCTGAAGCCTTTTTTGTTTTTTTCCGAAAAATTGGAAAAATTGAAAAAAGAAAAGAAAAAAAATTGATTATGGGACGTTTTATTTTAACATGACGAATAAAATATTTTAAGACCAAGTGTTCAGATATTTCCAAAACATTTCTAAAATATATATATATGGTATCAGATTGATGTAATTTCTGTGCACTGAGGACAAGCAAGTCCTAGGTTACACACTGAACTCTCCAATGAAAGAACAAGATGCATTTCTTCCTTTAGGAGGTGCGACTGTCAGAAGAAAATAAAAAAGTGTCAGTTTTGTTTTTGCATGTGGGTGGTATTCTGTAATAATTGTTTGGATACACTATATTTTTAATATGCTAGTTGTGATCATTTCATGCCAAGTAAAAATGACTTTCAAACTAGAAAAGACAAAAGAAATGCTAATGTAGCATTTTTTTCAATTTTTCCGAAAATTTCCGTTTCCCCCCCAAAAAAATTGGGTTTTTTTCCGAGCTTCAAAATTTCTGGAAATTTTACATCTCTAGGCCAGACTTTCGGTAGCAGGGGAGGGAGAGAACCCTCGGCCTCCAGCCGGGACAAGAGGCTGTCTTGTGAGATCTCCCTACTGTGGTTTTGTCCTCCCTCTCCCCCAGCCTGCCCTTGAAGTAGCCACGCAGTGGCTTCCTCCCACTGCAGCGGGCGCATACTTACGCAGCGTGTGCTGGTGATGCTGACAGAGCTGCTGACAAACGTCAGGCCGCTGTTCATGCTGACTTGCAGGTAAACCACCCTGGAGCAGGGGCAGAAAGAGAAACACAGCGTCAGGACCGCTGTCCCCCTCCGCCCATGCGTCGCCGTCGCTCTGGGGGTCCCACTCCCAAGGAAGCTGCCCTCTACGCCTCGGAAGTTATAAGCTCAGGAATCTGTGCCATTGCCCATTCAAGCTGGCCAAGCAGAGCTGGGTTGTCTCTTGAAACTGTGGGGGTGAGGTCCTGCCGATACCAACCTCCCCCCCCCCGAAGGACTACTGCTGTGCCAACCCTCCGAGTCCTGGTGGGGACTCAACAGGCTCTTGGCTGAGGGTCGAACCAGACGTTACAGCAGCCATGACCCCAACCCTCTTCTAAATCTGTGTTGCTCTCTAAAAAGATCAGAACATTCAGACTTCAAAGTTCTGGGGAGAAACCCGGATTGCGGAATTATGCAGGAATTGTCCGTGGAAGCACGCTGAAGGACAAGCCTGTTGCTTCTGCAGGAAAAAGGGCTGTCGGCTGTTTCTGCCACAGAGTGTCAACAGGTTCTACGTTAGCTGCGCTACCTGGGGGGAAGCCCTGCGCACCACTCTCAGCTTGGAGCCTAAATGCGGAAACGCGGTCTACTTACTGCCCGACATCTTCCAGTACAGGAGCAGGGCACAGCAAGTATGTGTCTTGAACAACGGTTGGCTTTTCATCTGATGGAAAGAAACCAAGAATTGGTCATTGCTTTGTACACACTGAACAAAACTGGAAACCCAGGGGAAACAACACAAAGGACAATCTAGAAGAGAAGGTGAAGACCAGTGACTAGCTCGCCCATGTCTTTCAACATTGCTTCAGTAGCACCGGGGGGGGGACTGTATGGGTGAGAAGCTTGACCCTTTCCACTGGTGCATGTTTCCCAACCAGTGTTCCCTCTAAGCTGAGTCAGTGTGAGCTGGCTCACAGTTTTTTAGCCTCCGGCTCACACGTTTTTGTCTCAGCTCAGGAAGGGTGGCTCCAGAGCAAACTAATTTATACAGCAGCCAAATCGCAATTTTAAGGCCAGTAGCTCACAAAGTAGAATTTTTGCTCACAAGACTTCACAGTTTAGAGGGGGCATTGTTCCCAACACACAACCGACCACCAAGAAATGCCAAAAACAGGAGATGAGGAAGAGATCGAGCATCTGCTTGGCATGCAGGAGGTCCCAGGTTCAATCCCGGGCATCTCCAGTTAAAAAAGATGAGGCAGTAGGAGATGTGAAATAGTTCAGCCTGAGACTCTGGAGAGACACTGCCCATCTGCGCAGACCAAGGGTAAGGCAGTTTCATGTGTTGACAAGGAGGGAAAGGATTCAACACTCCCTCCCCCCCCACCCCGCCCACCAGTGTTCCCTCTAAGCTGAGCTGGTGTGAGCTAGCTCACGGTTTTTTAGCCTCCGGCTCACACATTGTTTGTCTCAGCTCAGGAAGGAGGGCTCCAGAGCAAACTGATTTAATGCAGTAGCCAAATCGCTCGCTCACAACTCTAATGCCAGCAGCTCACACAGCAGAACTTTTGCTCACAAAGATCCAAATCTTAGACGGAGCATTGCCGTCCACGGCCTTGACCCCAACCCAGCTCTCCCCTCCACCCCCACAGCTGCTGTTTAGCAAAGACTAAAAAGACCAGCGACCCAACCATGACTCCTCAATGCCTCTTTTAGACTGGCCTTCACAGACCTTGAGGGAGACCTTCCTCTAGAGTTCAGAACTTATAAAGGTTAGTCAAGAATAGAAGAGGGCCAATTCTTAAAATCTAATTATGAAACCTAAAAATTATACATATACATTTTTAGGTTTCATAATTAGATTTTAAGAGTTGGCCCTCTTTCTAGGTTTTAGGTTCAGTCTTTTTTCCCTTTTTTGTCCTTACTGACCTTCCTCTAGAGACCAGGGAACCTGAGAGGCAAAAATCCCCTCAGAACTGCACTCCCAGAATGCCAGATAAGAAAAGGGGAGTCGAGAAGCTGCCCTATTCAGACAGGAAGCAGGCCGATAACCACAGCCAGAATAGCCAATTTTTTTCAGCCTTTATCATCCATCTGTCATACAGATATTTAGGCAGTAGATCCTTTCCCCCACTCCACAAGAAACTTCACAAGCTCTGGAGATTGGAGAGAGGGCAACTGTAAATACAGCCCAATTTCCTAAATCATTACAGGGGGTAGTGCTAACAGTCTTTTGACAATAAGATTGCCTCAGTAGAAGTTCACTGCCTCAGTTCTTATCCAAATCTATCTCAATGGCTTGATTCTCACTCAGGTGGTAAACCCAAATCTGGGGAATATAATTTGAGGCTCAGTCAGGATTTCAAGATGCGTGGGGCACTCCTCTGTGAGAAAAAAAGATTCCCACATGCAGAAAAGGAGCAATGGCGGAGAAAAGACAAGAAGCCTTCAGTAGAAAGGCGGACCTGGGACTTGAGATCTGTCCTGTCTTGGACAGGATTATATTCCCCTTGAAAAACCAGGTTCACAGCTTGGCAGCGGCTGTGGTGGTTCGTCGTGCTTTTGCCCAGCTTCAACTGGTGTATCGACTATGTCCATTCTTGAGTCAGTCAGACCTAGTCACAGTAATCCATACTTTAGTTACATCCAGAGGTCGATTCGGGGGGGATCGCAGTTCCCCCGGATGAGGTGTGTGTGGGGGGCACATGACAAAGCCCCGCCCCCTGCTTCCGGCCGCCCCGCTTCCAGCCCTCATTCAGCCAGGAGGCAGGAGAAGAGGGAGGGTAAGTTGCTTCCTCCCCACCTCTCCCCACCCCTGCCTGCCTGGGGCCAGGGAGGGCCTTGGCGGGGCTTCCTCGCACTCCCACCGGCCTTGCAGTTCCACTGCCGGGCCCCTGATGTCAGGGGGTGTGGCATATGCGAATGAGTTATGCTAATGAGTTCCCCTAGCCCTTTTTCTACGAAACGACCCCTGGTTACATCTAGATGGACTACTGCAATGTGCTCTGTTTGGAGCTACCCTTGAAGAGTGGAGGATGCAGCTTGTTCAGAATGCTGCAGCTAGACTAAGGCTGAGGGCCAACTTACTGAGTGTCACTGTGCTGTTGATCTTGAAGCTGCAGAGGACCTGTTCGGGATTCCTTGCGTGATAAAAGCCATTGCCTTTCACCACCACTTGGTAGGATTCTGCAAATAACAAGAAATTCTGAGATTAGAAGGAAGCAGGGGCTCTGTAGAAGGGCTATGCGATGCCATGGGGAGGGGCGGTGGCTCAGTGGGAGAGTGGAATGCTTGGCACACAGAAGGTCCCAGGTTCAGTCCCTGGCGTCTCCAGCTGAAAAGAGGATTTATTGATGTTATATATGGAACAGAATGTATGAATGTATGAGCTTGAATCTAAGCAAGGTATTGTAAACCGACCTATCAGAACAAGGGAAGTTCTGGAGGGAAGCAAAGTGATTGGTCTTTATGTACAGTTTCTGATTGGATCTTATCTGACATGTGGGCGTGGTTTGCCAAGCCCAGACAGTTTAAAAAGGAGCCTGTTGCTCCATTGTTTGTCTCGTTCTGGTTCTTCTGACTTCGTGTTCAATAAAGCTGTTAATTACTGTTCACCTGCTGCCTCGGGTCCCGTATCTAACTATTTATTAAAACGCTTTTTTAGCCGCCTTTGCAGAACTCAGGATGGTTTAAAATAGAAAATAAAACAAGTTATTTTAAAAAAATGTAAAATACCACAAGTTTGGTTTGGTTGCTAGCCTCTGGTGGGAGCGGGGGAACCCCTGCTTTCTCTAGCCAGCAGGGGGAAATCCTGCCCCCAACTGACCTTTCTGGGCCTACTTATGGTTTCAGGCAGGGGTCATTTCCTGCAGGAGTGCACAGGAGCAGAGCTCCGGCAGTAAATAATAATAATAATAATATTTGAATTTATTAATCACTCAATCCTGCTGGTGCTGGCTCTGAGCGATTTACAGTTACACAGACGGCATTTTCCAGATGGCGGGCACATGCAACAAGCCCCACCCCCTGCTCTCAGCAGCCCTCAGTCAGAACAAGAAGCAGCCAGGTAAGTTGCAGAGCGCCCCCCCCGGCCTCCCGGTCCAAAACAGTCCAGTGGCACCTATAAGACCAAGTTTTATCCAGGTACAAGCTCTCCCTCCTCTGTGAGGACAGATCTGCATGTCCCACCCCCAATAGCTAGCAATCCAGTGGAGCATGAGCGGTGGGTGTTGCCTTCTGACACACTTCTGGTGATGCCAGGGGGTGTGGCATATGCAAATAAGTTATGCTGATGAGTTAGGCTAATGAGCTCCTGCACCGCTTTTTCTACGAAATGACCCCTGGGTTCAAACACAACTCGGACTTTGCTTCTCTCTTAAGTCAACTGCTGAACAGTCAACGAAAGGTGGAGTTCGGTTGTTCCGTTTGCCATAAAAGTGTTCAGATGCTTTTCTTTATTCAAAACAGATTGGGTGAATGCATGACTTATTTCGATTGGTAATGGGACGCTGTCTGGAAACATGGAGACGGGTAGAGTCATCTTGCCAGTAACTCGTTTCTCCTGGGTTCCCTCTGAACTCCGCGCCCTATTGCATTCTCTTGCGACGGCTGCCCACGTCTAAAGCTCTGAATCTACCCCCCCACCCTGATCAAAGGTGTATGAGTGAAAGGGGCAAGGATTCTTTCCGATTGCTGACCAGACAGCCACTTGGGTTCTTGGTCTGTGCTCCCCCCCCCCGGGAGGGGGGCAGGCTTCTAATGTTATACAGTCCAGCTCCGGTTCGGGGAGACTGCCAGCCTGACGAAATGGCTAATTCTATTTAATTTGGGGCCGTGGCTCTGCCGGCGTCCTTTTCTTCCTGAGTTACTGTCAGATTCAAAAAGTCTGATGTTGACAAGACAGCGGGAGGGGAAAAGGTCAGCCCGGGCCTAAGCTGGTGTGCGCTGGCTGGGCTGTCGGCTTTGCTTCCACGACTCTGACGAGGAGCTGACGGCTTGCATCCACACCTGGGAGTTGACGGGGCCGGCTGGGTGCCACATCCAGCGCTGCCTTTCCATCAAGTCAGCCAGCGGAAGCAGCTGGGAACCAGGACTCCAAAGGGAGCGCCTTGGTGCAGGGATTCTTAGAAAAATAGACTTAAGCAGAGATTGAATCAGCAGAGCAAGGCGTGAGAGCCTGAGATCACGTGTACGTTTGAAAAATAGAAACTTTACTAGGAACCAACATGGGGACAACAAAAGTCCGCATGGTCAAAGCAATGGTATTCCCGGTAGTCATGTATGGCTGCGAGAGTTGGACTATAAGGAAGGCCGAGCACCGAAGAATAGATTCTTTTGAACTATGGTGCTGGAGAAGACTCTTGAGAGTCCCTTGGACTGCAAGGAGATCAAATCAGTCAATCCTAAAAGAAATCAACCCTGACTGTTCCCTGGAAGGCCAGATAAGGAAACTGAAGCTCAAATACTTTGGCCACCCAATGAGAAGGGAGCACACACTGGAGAAGACCCTGATGCTGGGAAAGACTGAAGGTCAAAGAAGACGGGGACGGCAAAGGATGAGATGCTTAGACAGTGTTACGGATGCAACAAACATGAAGTTGAGCAAACTTCAGAGGACGGCGGAAGACCGGAAGGCCTGGCGTGATCTGGCCCATGGGGTCGCGAAGAGTCGGACTCGACTGTGCGACTGAACAACAACAAAACATGGGGAAAAGGTAAACGGGATGCAAAATAAGAAACGCTAGTTTCCTACAAGTTTACTGCAAAAGGTACTATAGGAAAGGAATGGCGTCTCCTTCTTCTCCGAGAAGGAAAGGAAGAAAGAAAGACCCCAGTATGCTAAATAGCCAATGCACTGATTTCCAGTCACAAAGCTAAAGGGTCAGGTCGTTTTACTAAGACCTCCTACAAGATTTGAGGGCTCTTCTCACTTAGTAACAGATGGGGGGGGAAGCAATAAACATGTGACTTCCTTTTGACCAACACAAAGTTAACTCTGTAATTACTGAAGTGTTTTAACTTGCTAAACCCAACACAGGAGGTCTCTCAGTCACTTTGAACCGGGACAACAGAGAGATACCCACCACACACACCCCAGCGTGCAAAGATTAGAATACAAACACAGGACTACCAGTCAGCCGGGCCGCAAAACAAGAAGCGCCAGAGCAGCGGCATCAACAAAAACGACATAGCATCCAGAGAGGAGACGTTACGGTATCCCTGTATACTGCCCTGTTCAGACACCATTTGGAGTATTATGTCCGGTTCTGGAGGCCTTTAATAGAAAGGACATCGAATCTTTAAAGCAGGTACAGAGGAGAGTGAAGAGGATGATTAGGGGTTTGGAGACTAAGATCCCTTCCAGACGGCCTTGGTAATCTGTTTTGGTAGCCAGTTGCTGTGGGATTTCTTTGTGTCATTTCAGACACAACCGTTTTAGTAACCAGCTGCTAACGGATTTTATTTACCTTTTCATACAAAGCCACTTGCATCTGGTTAACAAAGTGTGTCTGAGCCATTCTGGAGGTAAACAGCTTTCTTCCGTTTTCACCTCTTCTTTGCGCTTCCAAATCACTGTAGTGAGCTTTTTAAAATGTCTGCAGTGCTTCCAATAGCGCCACACTTTCCCCCCAAGCTTCAACCTTTTTTTTTAATGTTCTAAGTTGAGCGCTATAGTGCTAGACCACTATAGTGCTACAGCGACACCATTGAGATGCATTGAGAAGTGCTCTATCAGTCTAGCGCTATCGTGCACAACTTCTCAAGAAACGCTCAAGAAAAAGCTTGTGGAAGATCACGTGGCAAAAAAGGGCAGGGGGGGAACATGGCACTGTTTAAAATCACCAGATTGCTTCAGAGACAGCTCACGAATGAAATAAAATTTGCTGTATGAAACATCCATCCCTGTATTGCTTTACTCAGAACCAGGCCAACAATGGATAACATCTGGTTTAGAACATTAATGCGAAATGGGCATCCGCTTTATGAGGAAAGGCAGTGGGGATTAGGAATGTTTAGCCTGGAGGAGGTTGGAGAGGGGATATGATCACTCTTTTTAAGTATTTGAAGGGCTGTCGTTTAGAGGAGGTCAGGATGCTGTTTCAGCTGGTAGTGGAGGATGTGTGTGTACCAAAAACTGTCAAGTTGCTTCTAACTTACGGCGAACCTCTGAATGAATGTCCCCCTAAACCTCCTATCATCAACAGCCTGGTTAGGCTGACAGCCTGTGACTGGCCCGACGTCACCCAGCAAATTTCCATGGCTGAATGGAGATTTGAACCTGGGCCTTCCCGACCCCAGTTCAACACTTTAACCACTATACCACACTGGCCGGCTGTACACGCATGCATGTTTGTGTATACATAAACACTCATGTACACACTAGTGTTTCTAAAAGGAAGAGCATCTGCTTTTTTAAAGTAATTTTTAAAGCATAATCTGAAAAAAAGTTGGTTTGGTTAGGTGACCATACCGTGTGGAAAATCAAAACAGAAAATTCGAAGAGCACAGATATTATCCACACATAAACATGACCCAATGTGTTCTGCTTCACTTTGGTAATATCTTGTTCTTCTATCAACTTAGAAGGAGGAGGAGGAGGAGGAGATAGGATTTGTACCCTGCCCTTCACTACCCAAAGGAGTCTCAGAGCGGCTTACAATCTCCTTCCCTTCCCCTCCCCACAACAGACACCCTGTGAGGTCGGTGGGGCTGAGAGAGCTCTTTATTTATATTTATTTATTTATTTATTTTTAAAATTTATATCCCGCCCTCCCCGAAGGCTCAGGGCGGCTCACAAGGGGCATAAATGCCGAAGTTAAAACAATAAAACAACGCAAAACAGTATAAAATACAGTAAATACAAATTCTTTTG
>NW_015166547.1:120059-121312 GCF_001447785.1 Gekko japonicus
GTTCAGCAGCCAGAATCTCAATACAGGATTTCTTCAGAATCTATGGATGTGAAAAGAATTGAATGGTCTGTCATGGACGATGCTTCACATTGGCTGAGCTGATCGAGAAAGGGGGGTATTTACCAGGCCTCTGCAATATCCACTTACAGAATCAATGGTTCCCCTGAGGGCATAAAAACCTCCCGTGACGGGGAAGACGTGATCGATGCTGTCTGCAATGGTCGAGAGCTGAAAAGACAAAGCATCACAAATGGGAGGGAGAAAAGAAGGTCAAGTAAAGAAAAGTGTGGGGAGTGTGTAGATCAGACGAGAGATCTGAGTTGTAATTTTTGGAATCCTTTCATAGATACCTTTACTTATGGGTCCCCAACCTTTTGGAGCATGCAGATACCTTTGGAATTCTGGTACCGTGTGGTGGGTGCAGCCACAAAATGGCTGCCACGGAAGGCTGAAGAGGGTGGCCAGCAAATAATTGGGGAATTCCTGGAGATTTGCGGGGGGTGGAGCCTGGACGGTGCAGGGTTTCAGGAAGGAAGGGACCTCTACAGGGTATAAGGTCACAGGAGATCCCTTTTGGTTAGACAGAACAGAGTCCCTGACAAAGGAATGAACAAATAAAAGGAACTGAAGGCCGCTCGGTCGGCAGCTGGGGAATGCCACCGGTGTCTATGAAACTGGAGACTTGCAGAGGGAAGGCTTAGGAGACACTAGCAGAGGGCAGCTTGATCCAAGTCCAGGAAACTTTTACTTTTGACAGCTTATACCCCGAAAATCTCGTTGGTCTCTAAGAGGGATGGGCACAAACATTGTCACAAACCTAAATTCATGACGAAAATCACTTGGTCGAGGTTCACGAACTGGGGTTCATGCCCATCCCTATTCATTACCCTTCCATGACCCTCCATGTGTTTTTCGGAGGTTCATGGGGCTCATGGTGGGAAGTGAGGGGAACGAGAGGTGTAGCTGAAATGGTTTGCATCTATTTCGGCCTAACAGCAGGGCTGGTGCACTCACCAGCTGTTAGGCTGAAATAGTTGCAAGCCATTTCAATGATCTCTTTCACTCCCCCCCCCCGGAATAGACCTCCCTGCCACACACAGATCCTGGAGGACACTTCACGAAATGAACAGGTCTGGCAAACAGGAAGGCTCATGAAGGTTCATGAGGCCCTATGAACCACGAACCCAGACGAACCTCCATTTTCTTGGATTGTGCCTATCCCTAGTCTCTAAGGTCCTACTGGACTCGAATCT
>NW_015166548.1:0-8701 GCF_001447785.1 Gekko japonicus
GGCAGCACACCGGGGTTTCGTCCTCCGGTGCACGCTGCGAAGAGGACGGTGCGATCACACCGAACGAGTCCGTCTGCAGCCCGTGGCAAACCATTTGCTAGTAGATCTTTGCAGGTACTTTTTAACTGCGCATCTTCGGCGGCATGCCATGGGTTGGCCACGGGTACGCTACGCTTGCCAGAAGTTGCAGTGTGATCGCGCCCCGAAAACCTGCCCAGCGTTCGTGCCTTTTGCGCGGCAAATTCTCTGTGTGACCGGGGCCAAAGAGAAGATATTCTAGCACTGGAAAAAGTGCAGAAAAGGGCAACTAAGGCCCTTTCTGCACTTTGACCTCACCACGGGTTTTCTCTGTGTTGGACTCATGGCCATTTACCTTGCGGTCATCTCTGTTTACCTGTCGTTTTCTGCACTCATTTTGTCCCACTCCCATTTTTTTGCCTACCCCAGGTTATAAATTCTGCGTTGTGAACAGTAAACCCAGCTTTAATGTCCTAGGTATGGCGGGAAAAGGACCAGGAGGATCGAAACTGAGTTAAAAATTCTCTGTTGGGCTTTTTTTTACAAAAAGAGCCCTGACAGGATCCATATACCCCCGGGGCAATGGGGGTCCGAACCCCGGGGGGGGGGGAACACAATGAAATGCAGAACTGTTTTTTTTTTTTAAGGGATAAAAAGAGGGATGAACTCGAGTGTAGTGCAGAACAGCTAGCAGGAGACAGTGTTGACCCAGGATTAAATGTCTAGTGCGGAAAAGGCCGAAAATGATTTTAAAAGGACCAGGGAGTAGGTGATGGGAAAGACCTCTGCCTGAGACCCCAGACAGCTGCTGCCGGTCTGAGTAGACAATAGTGCCCTTGATGGGCCAAGGGTCTGATTCTGTATTAGGCAGCTGCAGGTGTCCAGGTGAGTTCCTTTCGGGCTGGACCCAGTGGTGGAGCATCTGCCTGGAGTGGTGAAGCCCCCGGGTTCAGTCCCCAGCATCTCTAATTTTGTTTTGTTTTGTTTGGTATTATGGCACACGCGTGTGTGAGTGTGTGTGCTCATGCCTGGAAGTCATGGCGTCCCCTGGCGACTCCTGCTCAGGCACAGAGGACATCCAGAGAAGTGACTAGATAGCCTACCTCTGGCCTCCCAGCCCTGGTACTCCTTGGAGGTCGGATAAAAGGAAGTCCTTCTTCACCCAAAGAGTGATGAACACTTGGAATTCACTGCCACAGGAAGTGGTGGCGGCTACAAGCATGGACGGCTTCGAAAGGGAATTAGATAGGCATATGGAGCAGAGGTCCATCAGTGGCTATTAGCCACAAGGTACACATAGGGGAGCTACGGTGGCTCAAGTGGTTAAGACACTGAACTGCAGGCTGTGGAAGGTCAGTAGTTCAGCAGTTCGAGACCCGGGTGCCGCATGACGGAGTGAGCTCCCATCTCTAGTTCCAGCTCCTGCCAACCTAGCAGTTCGAAAGCAAGAAATTGCAAGTAGATAAATAGGTACCACTTCGGTGGGAAGGTAACAGCGTTCTATGCGCCTTGGTGTTTAGTCATGCCGGCCACATGGCCACAGAAACGTCTTCGGACAGCGCTGGCTCTTCGGCTTTGAAACGGAGATGAGCACCGCAACCCTAGAGACGGATTCGACTGGCTTTTGAGCAAGGGAACCTTTATCTTTACAGATAGGGGCTCTGGGTCAAGTGATGCTCTGTCTTCTTGGTGCTTGGGGGGGGCAACAGTGGGAGGGCTCCTAATGTCCTGGCCCCACTGCTGGACCTCCTGATGGCACCTGGTATTTCTGGCCACTGTGTGACACAGAGTGTTGGGCTGGATGGGCCTTTGGCCTGATCCAACATGTTCTTTTGCCACAGAATTAGGAAATCCATAATCCTCCCGGCTGCAGCTCTTGTTTTGATGGGGATGGTGGGGGGGGCGAGGGCTGTGTGATGTGGGCGCCGCCACCTCTTCTTGGCCGCCGTCCTCCCCCCTCCAGTAAAATCGGCCAGTGTTCGGCACGGCTCCGAGCGGCTCCGCTCTCTGGGTTTAAAAAAATCAGGGGGGGGGCAGGTAGCCGGTGACGCAGGTTTTGCCCAGTCATGGAACCGAACACACCTTAAGCTAACAGAGAGGGTGAAAGGTAGCAGTGTGTGTTGCGCTCGGGAAGGTGTGTTTTCGAAGGCCGGGCAGCGTCGCCGCTATGAAAGCACGTTTCATGCCCGCTCTTTAAGAAGTCTAAGAGTGGAGAGCTGTCTCCAGAAACGGCACAATCTCTCTCCTCCCCCCACCCCACCGCTCCCCCAGGCACACCTCCCTTCTGACCTGTCTCCTGTGTTTCTCTTGGCCGGCCGGACGCGTCTGCTCGGCTGGTGCATCGATCTTCTTAAGCTGATGGAACACAGAACCCTTGATCCTTTCTCAGCAGAGCTCCTGTTTAGTGAGCAGTAAAGCGGGGCTCCTTCTGCCAGTTTGGTGCAGTGGTTAAGTGCGCTGACTCTATATCTGGGAGAACCGGGTTTGATTCCCCCACTCCTCCACTTGCAGCTGCTGGATGACCTTGGGCAAGTCGTAGTTCTGACAAGAGCTGTCCTTGAAAGAGCAGTTCTCAAAAGAGCTTTCTGTGAAATCACACGGACACACATCTGCTTCACAATAAGAATGATGCAATGGCATAAACCTATTCTCTATTGCAGGAGACTGCCTGGTCCTCTTCACCTCAAGCGTCATCCAGTGCAATAAAAGTGAAATAGCCAATAAAATGTTCTTCATTTGGTCTAGTGGTTAAGTGTGCAGACTCTAATCTGGGAGAACCGGGTTTGATTCTCCACTCCTCCACTTGCACCTGCTGGATGACCTTGGGCAAGACATAGTTCTGTCAGAGCTGTCCTTGAAAGGGCAGTTTTTGTCAGAGCTCTCTCGGCCCCACCTCCCTCACAGGGTGTCTGTTGTGAGGAGGGGAAGGGAAAGGAGTTTGTAAGCCACTCTGAGACTCCCTTGAGTAGTGAAGGGCGGGGTATAAATCCAATCTCTTCTTCATCTTCTTTTACCTCACAGGGTGTCTGTTGTGAGGAGGGGAAGGGAAAGGAGTTTGTAAGCCGCTCTGAGACTCTGAGTGAAGGTCTGGGTATAAAATCCAGTCTCCTTCTCCTCTTCCTTCTCCTTTTGTCCAAAACTCCACACACCTGTGTGTGTCTCCGTATGTGCACCAGATACTCATTTTTCCATTGTGATTTTGAAGGTGGCTCCCGGAGTAGGAAGCGTTCATTAGTAATAGCAGGATTTCTTTTAAGAACTGAGAGCCATTCCCCCCAGCCAAAGCGGATCGAGCTGTTGAAATCGACGCAGCGGGTTCTTATGGGTGTCTGATTCCAGTTGAAAGTTGAAACCTGTCTCAGAGCACAATCCTGTGCAGAGCGATGCCGGAGTTGAACTGGGGTGATTTTGCACAGGAATGCACTGTCAATTATCAGAGTCTGCTTAGATTCAGGTGGGTAGCCATGTTGGTCTGAGACAGCGGAACAAAGTTTTGAGTCCAGTGGCACCTTTAAGACCAACAATGTTTAATCATACATATATGGAATAAAGACCAGAAACCAATTGTTCCAATTAACCTAAGGACCATTTTATTGGGAACATTTGGCTGCACAATCTCAGAAGAATATATAGTTGACCAGAGAGAAGTACTACTGGACATGTGATTGCACTGGAGGCTTCATTTGTATTTCTGTATTTCTTTTCTTTGCCCAGTGGTTAAACTTTGGAACAATTGGTTTCTGGTCTTTATTCCATATATGTATGATTGCATGTATTTTTGCATATCAGCCAACATGTTCTGTCTGTATTAGACCTCTGAGGAAGGCCTGTAAAGGCCGAAACGCGTTAGGTCTATCTTATTAGCCCTTGTATGTTTTTATATTTGTATATGAGGTAGGAATGGGCCCTTGTTTGTTATTTTAATTTATGTTGAATAAATACATGTATATTTTTGTATGTTTCATAATTAGATTTTTAGAGCTGGCCCTCTTCTATTCTTGACTAACCTTTTCAGTTAAACTAAGAGCCAGTTTGGTGTGGTGGTTACAGGTGCGGACTCTAATCTGGGAGAACCAGCTCTATTTCCCCCCTCCTCCATATACAACTGCTGGTGTGACCTTCTTATTTATTTATTTGATTTTTACACCCCCCCCTCCCAGCAAGGGCTGCTGCTGCTGCTGCCCCTGCTTAGCTTCCAAGTAGGCTTCCCAAGTCCCCCTGGGGGGGGCGGGGAAACCCCCGCCCCAGAGGCCTGTTCCCCACCCCCGCCGGATCGCGCTCTGGGGGGGACTCCTCCCCGATGTGCGCGTCACCCGGAAGTGACGCGACCACGCCGGGCACGCTGGGGGCGGGGCCGCAGCTATCTGAGGGAAAACTCTATGGTTTTTTCTCGGCCTGGAGCCCCCCGCTCCCAGCAATAATCGACTTGGCAACCCTACTCCCGAGGTCTGATAAGACCAGGCTAGCCTGGTGTCATGACCCCTAGTGGGTTGCCACCTTCCTCTGCCACCACTCTGGACTTAGGGTCCCTTGGGAAGGCCCAGAGTACCCTCCCAAGCCCAACCAGAATGCCCCTTTTAAGATGAGAAATATAGGCGTGATGACCAGGCAGAGAACATTAAACAAATGGTTTATTAATACAGTAATGGGGCAAGGAAAACAAGACAAGGTGCTTAAAATATATAACCGTGTCTAAAGGCAAAATAAAACAAATCTGACGCGGCTACCTATTTCTCTTCGCTGGTTACCATTCAAGGCCAACAGCCTTTTATACCAGGCCTGTGCCTGTACTCACTCTGTCCCAAGTGAGGGATCTTTCTCTCAGACCAGACTGTCCTCTCAGCTTAACTCTGCGAGGGAAAAGAAGACAGTTCCCTCAGTTTAGCTCTGTGAGAGAAGAGAACGCGGTAGAGAAAAGAACACACTTCCACAGCCCACAAAGCTTAAGTGACAATCTCCTCACACAATCCCTGGACACCGATCGGTTACAACCATCGCTAAGCATTGTGGGGATTGTAGGCTGCCTGCTTTCCACTCCAACATAGGTCTCCTGGGGTCTAGGCCGCTAGGCCTCGTCTACCAGTCCTACACAGATCATGACACCTGGCCATCCAGGTCAGGGCAAAAGACATACAGAGGTGGTTTTGCCATGGCCTGCCTCTGCATCATGACCCTGGACTTCCTTGGTGGCCTCCCATCCAAGTGCTAACCAGGACCGACCCTGCTTCGCTTCTGAGATGTGTCGAGACCGGGCCAACCCAGATCAGGGCAAGGAGGGAGGCGGGGGCACAAAAGGCATGGGCTATTCCCAGTCTCCTAACCCGGACTGGGGGGTTGTGTCATGTTGCCTAGCTAGGAAATTGGGAATCTTATATTTCCCTGGGGTGGTGGTTTTTATTAAGAGGGGCAGGAAGGGAAGCCGAAATTGCAGAGCATTCATGCAAGCATTCCTTTTTCTGCACAAATTTTTTATGAATCATGCAATTATGATCTTTGTTTTCTTTACTGTAACTTAAAAAAAAAAAACAGTAGTGGGGAGAAATGCCTGCCTGCTGGAAAAGGAATCCAAGTGCTTCTTTTAATTCCAGCTACGACCTTCCATTCGTTCTTTTTAGAAAGGGAAGCTAACCCGAATGCAGTGGCTTTTCGAGACGAAAGTCTCAATACTGGAATCTTCTGACAGAACCCCCCTGTGCCAGGATCCGGTCTGATGTCAGGGGCATAGCAACTGTAGGCACAAACTCTCTCCCACCCTCTTCCCAAGTGGCAAGGGAAACGGTCCGTTCACGGGCCAGCAGCTGAGAGATTTGCCAGCCTAATAACGCTACTTGGACCTGCTGGAAGGGGAAAAAATGAGGGTGTGATCCCTTGCAGACTTATCTGCGCCGAAATATCCCTGCGATTGTTCTTTGCTCCCGTTTTACGAATATGCTTTGCCGTTAATTGAAATGGCATAGCGTGGATTTGGGGAATGTATTTTAAGGGGGCCGGAATGGTAGAAACAGATCTCTGCTTGGAAGTGAGTCATCGCGGCCGTGGGCTACCCAGCCGAAAAGAAACTAAGAGGGGGAGATAAAAACGTGGACTTAGTGTCGGAAGGAATGGAGGAAGAAGAAGAAGAAGAAGAAGAAGAAGAAGAAGAAGAGGAGCGTAGTACAACGAAATTAAAGATGCGATCATTTTGGTGATCTACAACAATATTCATATGCACTCACACACCATTCACAACTGTCCCATAACTCCCTTGAGGTTCACATAACAACTTAAAACCACCAATGTCACCCAAATTCCAATTTCATGCAGGATTTACGGCAATAATAGCTCTCGAATAAAAACTATTTTTAAATCTATTTGTCCTTGCTTTAATTGTCCTATATCTTCTGCCCGGAGGCAGCAGTTCAGACAGGGAATGTTCAGGATGTGACAAGTCCTGCAAAATGTTCTTTGCTTTTTTCAAACATCGAGAACTGTACAATTCCTCCAGGAATTCCTCCCTCCCCACAACAGACACCCTGCGAGGTAGGTGGGGCTGAGAGAGCTCTTTCCAGAACTGCCCTGGAGAGAACAGCTGTGGCAGAGCTATGGCTTGCCCAAGGTCATCCAGCAGCTTTGAGTGGAGGAGTGGGGAATCAAACCCGGTTCTCCCAGATTAGAGTCCACTCACTTAACCACTGCACCAAACTGGCTTAGCAATGTCACTTAATGGTACCACAGTCTTGGGAGGGCAGTAGATGGGGTTTCCAGCCCCGGATTGTGAAATACCTGGAGATTTTGCAGGTGGAGCCTGGAAAGGGTGGTGTTTGGGGAGGGACTTCCGTTGGGTGCAATGCCACAGAGTCCACCTTCCGAAGCAGCCATCAGGTAAACCGATCTCCGTCTCCTGGAGGTCAGCCTTAATCCCTGGAGATATCCAGCCACCACCTGGAGGCTGATGAAAAATAGACAGTAACGACCGTGATATAATTACGAAAAAGTGAATTCAGTTTTCCAAGGGTTTGATAAATATAGGCCCCTGCCACACGGCAGGGAAAACACAGGGAAAAGTGCGGCTTTTAAAAGCAGTTTGCCCGGGGGGGCGGGATGCGCCGGCGCAAGGACGCGCCGGCGATCCCGCGGCCCGGCTTGAGGCGCTCCACTCCGAAGAACCACCTAGGTAGGTGGTTATTTTTTAGTGCGGGTTTTTGGGCGGGAGGGACGGATCGGGGACGAGCAGGCAACGATTCCCAGATGTTGCCGTGGGATCGCGCCCATTTGCTCCGCCCCCGTTCCGTCCTGCTCCCGGCCCTAAACCCCTCGTGTGAACAGGGCCATTAATACGTTTCTGTGAAATCACACGGACATACATCTGCTTCACAATAAGAACAATCCCATGACATCATCCTGTTTATTGCAGGAGACTGCCTGGTCCTCTTCACCTCAGGCGTCATCCAATGCAAATAAAGTGCAATAGCCAATAAAATGTTCTTCATTTGGTGTCGTGGTTAAATGTGCGGACTCTAATCTGGGAGAACCGGGTTCGATTCCCCACTCCTCCACTTGCACCTGCTGGATGACCTTGGGCAAGGCATAGTTCTGTCAGAGTTGTCCTTGAAAAAGAGCAGTTCTCTCAGAGCTCTCTGAGCCCCACCTACCTCACAGGGTGTCTGTTGTGGGGAGGGGAAGGGAAAAGAGATTGTAAGCTGCTCTGAGACTCCAAGTGAAGGGCAGGGTATAAATCCACTCTCCTCCTCCTCTTCTCTTCTTCCTCCTCCTCCTCCTCTTCTTCTTGTCCTCCTCTCCCCCCCCTCAGCATAGAGAGCCAGTTTGGTGTAGTGGTTAGGAGAACGGACTGTAATCTGGGAGAGCCGGGTTTGATTCCCCACGCCTCCACATGTAGCTGCTGGTGTGACCTTGGGTCAGTCACAGTTCTCTCAGAGCTGTCCTCTCAAGAGCAGTTCTCTCAGAGCCCTCTCAGCCCCACCTACCTCACAGCGTGTCTCTTGTGGGGAGATTGTACTCTTAGACTCCGAGTGAAGGGCGGGGTATAAATCCAAATTCCTCCTCCTCCTCCTCTTCCCAGGTCCAATCCCTGGCATCTCCACTTAAAAGGACCAGGTGGGAGGTGCCTTAGACCCTGGAGAGCAGTCGCCATTCTGAATAGATGGTACTGACCTTGATGGACCAATGGTCTGGTTCCGTATAAGGCAGCTTCCAGAATCTGATCCTTCTTTACGAACGTCAGGGCCGGCATCAGCATGTGAAGGTGGGGCAGTTGCCAAGGCCCAGGGTTTCTGGCAGGGCTCAATGCCGCAAAGACCCACAGTCACATGCGGGCAGGGAAGGATACGCCGGTGGTGTACAGTGGCAGCACTCCTGGTGGGCACAGTGGTGGCCTTCACATGCACTACCCAGGACCATCAGGGAAAGGGCATACAGAGAAGAACACGCAGGAAGGTGGGGATGTGGGTGGGCTGGAAGGAAGGCTTGAATGCAGGTCCATGGGGAGGGGCCATGGCTCAATGGCAGAGCAACTGCTTGGTGTGCAGAAGGACCGAGGTTCACTCCCTGGCGTCTCCAGTAAAAAGGACCAGGCGGTGTCTTGGTTCGATAGACAGGTCATGCAACACAGCGCTTCATAAGAAGAATTCTGTTTATTGGCACACCAGGACTATGACACGTGTACTGCTTGTGTCAGGTAGGCCCG
>NW_015166548.1:8760-13550 GCF_001447785.1 Gekko japonicus
AAGTAGCACAGGGTGCGCGGGGGGGGGGGGGGGGGAAGAAAGCGGGCAAAAAGCAAAAGCCGTTGGTTCCCAGCAAAAGCCGATAGTGGCTGGAACATCCCAAGGTCAAGAAAGTAGATAATACCCAGACAGTGAAACTCTGTGCATAGCAGACAGAGCAAGGTGGTTTCCCCCTCCGCACATTCCAGCGAGATGGCAGTGTTAACTGACAGGCGGTAGGTAACGTGATCCTCTGCTTGGCACATAGAAGGTCCTAGATTCAATCCCTGGCATCTCCAGTCAAAAGGACCAGGCAGTAGGTGATGCAAAAGACCTGCCTGAGACCCTGGAGAGCCGCCGCCAGTCTGAGTAGGCACGGCTGACTCTGGTGTACCAATGGTCTGATTCCGTATAAGGCGGCTACATGTGTCAGAGGAGACGGAGTGCCTGACTACTGTTTGCCTGCCTCCACCAAAAAACACCAAAAACAACCTGGAACCCGTTCTGGCCCACCAAGCAAAGAAAACCCATCTTAATTCATGCTGCTGCACGGATAACAGTAGTGTGCTTTGGTTCTCAACATCAGGTTTTCAAAGAGAGGCTAGATGGCCATCTGTCAGCAGTGTGGATTCCGTGAACTTTGGCAGATCTTGAGAGGGAGGGCAGGGAGGGTTCCCTCGCCGCTTAGTTCTCGTGGCCCTTTCTTACACGCCCAGGGAAATGCTGATCATCGCCACTTTGGGGTCAGGACGCCATTTTTCTCCAGGCCAGTTTGGCAGGAGATCCTGGAGGTTTTTTGTCATCTTCTGGGCATGGAACAGCACTCACTGTGTGTGTGCGTGTGTGTGGGGGAGAGGTACTTGTGAATGTCCTGCATTGTGCAGGGGGTTGGACTAGATGATCCTGGAGGTCCCTTCCAACTCTATAATCCTGTGATTGTATGTTCGAGATGCTTTCCTTTGGATTGCACCCACTGGTTGTAGGCTTGGGCTGTACCGAGTGGCATCTTCTGGGCATGGAACGAGTCACTGGGGTGTGTGTGTGTGTGGGGGGGGGGTATTTGTGAATTCCCTGCATTGTGCAGGGGGTTGGACTAGATGACCCTGGAGGCCCCTTCCAACTCCGTGATTCTGTTGCCATTGCTTTAAAATAAAATAGATAATTAGTACATTCAGCTGTGCGCCGCTTAAAGGTCCCATCGGAATTTATTGTTATAATGAGGTGGCTCAAGTGGTTAAGACGCTGAACTGCAGGCTGTGGAAGGTCAGTAGTTCAGCGGTTCAAGACCCGGGTGCCGCAAGACAGGGTGAGCTCCTGTCTCTAGTTCCAGCTCCTGCCAACCTAGGAGTTCGAAAGCAAGAAACTGCAAGTAGATAAATAGGGACCACTTCGGTGGGAAGGTAACAGCGTTCCGTGCGCCTTGGTGTCTAGTCATGCCGGCCACATGACCACGGAAACGTCTTCGGACAGCGCTGGCTCTTTGGCTTTGAAACGGAGATGAGCACCGCAACCCTAGAGTCGGATTCGACTGGCTTTCGAGCAAGGGAACCTTTACCTTTACTTTTTAAGATGGATTCATCACATTTTTTGTGGCTTTTCTCTTTCCTTCCCTCACTAGGCTGGAATGATTCGGACAGACGAGGATGAGTATTTCATCGAACCGCTGGAGAAAGGGAAGCAATTGGAAGAAGAAAGCGGGAGGGTTCACGTCGTCTACCGGAGGTCAGCGATTGCACAGAATCCAACCGATGTACTCCCCGACTTCCACCGTGAAGGTAGTGCTCACATTTATTCTTCTTTGAATTGGGTGCAAGAGATTCTTTTGGCTAAGATTGGTTGGCCTCTCTAGAGTTTTCTTTTCAATGTGAGAATTCTATTTGGGGTACTCGTCCCCGGTGTTCCCTCTAAGCTGAGTCAGTGTGAGCCAGCTCACAGTTTTTTTTAGCCTCCAGCTCACACACATTTTTTGTCTGAGCTCAGGCAGGACGGCTGCAGAGCAAACTGATCTATGCAGCAGCCAAATCGCTCGCTCGTAGCTTTAATGCCAGTAGCCCACAAAGTAGAATGTTTGCTCACAAGGCTCCACGGCTTCGAGGGAGCATCGCTTGTCCCCCCAAATGGTCATTCCTTTGGGATGCTGAGCACACAGTTTGGCCTGTGTCCCGAGATTGTGCGTGCCTTGTGTGATTGAATTAGTCTTCGAGGATCGGATGCGCCCCGCAGTGTAAACCGATCGCTGAGCTGGATTCGAATGGGATGGAGTCCTGTAACCAGAGATGACACTGCAAAATTAATTTGGTGTGTCGGTGTCTTTGGCGGAATTAAATATTACCCAAAGATGATGAAAGGAATGGAAAGTCACATAGGAGGTTGATTATTTGGAGAGCAGCAGTTTCGCCTGAAATCTCCCTAGAAGCTCAAATGATCAAATTGAGGTTATTGTACTTTGGTCACAGTATGAGAAGACAAAGCGTCACTGGAAAAGACGACTGTGCTAGGAAAAGTGGGAGGCCCAACTTGAGATGGATTGACTCAGGGTGATTTCCCACAAGCGCTGCTCCGCACTCACTCCTCCCTTTTGCCCCGATGGTACGTGTCAATTTCATACAAGCTGCTGGGCGGCCGCATTTTGCCCCGCAGCTTCGTGTGATTTCCCCCGCGTCTACTCAATCCTGTTTTTTGCCATCCACATGACCACAGAGAAGTCTTCAGGCAGCACTGGCTCTTCAGCTTGGAAATGGAGATGAGCACCACATCCCTAGAGTCGGATTCGACTGGCTTTTGAGCAAAGGAAACCTTTACCTTTTACCTTTACCTAGCCCATGGTCAGCGGTCCAGTAATAGTCCGTGACTTCGAACGAGTATGGTCGGTGATGAAAGAAGCAGCACAACAGACCCACGAGTCCACTTGCATGCGCCGATGCTTTTCTGCACATGAAGAATGCAGCATGTGCAAGAAACTCCACTGGCCTACTTTCAGCCTGGGAGCTGATACGACATTCTATATTCGATTTCCATTTCTAAGTCACGGGGAGGGACCACGATGGTGCCGGTGGAGTTTTTAGATTGCTGACTTGGACGAACTTGTCGTTGTTTCAGAGTAATTGGTTTGGTCTGGATATATTGGGATGTAAGCAGAATGTGGTCGGCCGGTCTTAAAATAATTACTGCTGATTCTAATCTGCAAAGTTTCCTTTCCTCCCCCTTTGTGAAATGACTTCCCCCCCCCCATGAGGAATGTTTGAGAACAGATTTCTCTCAAGCATAGTCGAAAACACTCAGCATCCCTGCGAGTTGAGGCTGGAAGGCAGCAGATATTGTTTTGCTCCCCGTATTCCATAAACTGGGGCTCTGGCATATAGATGTGCTAGATTCGCAAAGAACAGGAGGGAGAGGAGTCCCAATGTTCCCTCTAAGTTGTGGAGTCTTGTGAGCAAAAATTCTACTGTGTGAGCTACTGGCATTAAAGCTGTGAGCAAGTAATTCGGCCACGGTATAAATCAGTTTGCTCTGGAGCCATCCTTCCTGAGCTGAGACAAAAATGTGTGAGCTGGAGGCTAAAAAACTGTGAGCTGGCTCACACTAACTCAGCTTAGAGGGAACACTGGAGAGGACTAAAACAGACCTCTAGAGATGATGGAGGGGTGATATGCGGGGAAATCCTGAGTTTGGGGGAACTTCCTACCTGTCAACCAAACTCAAAAAATGGTTCCAGTAAGAGGTGATAGAAGAAGATGAAGAAGAGGAGGAGGAGGAGGAGATTGGATTTATACCCCGCCCTTCACTACCTGAAAGAGTCTCAGAGCACCTTACAATTCCTTTCCCTTCCCCTCCCCAGAAGGGCAGCCTGTGAGGCACGTGGGGCTGAGAGAGCTCTTTCGGGAACTGCCCTTGAGAGAACAGCTCTGAGAGAACTTGTGACTGGCCCAAGGTCACACCAGCGGTTGCACGTGGAGGAGTGGGGGGGATCAAACCTGGTTCTCCCAGATTAGTGTCCACGCTCCTAACCGCTACACCAAACTGGCTCTACTGCATATAAAGCGGCCAATGTAGAGTCGGATCCTGTGGAGACGTTTATGGAAGGTTTTGGCAGAGCAGATAATCTTTTCCTACAGTTGGTTTCTAGGAGACTGAGATCGGTTCCCCTGGAGGAGATGCCTACTTTGGAGTGTGTATGGCATTATACCCTGCTGAGGTCCCTCCCCTCCCCAAACCCCTCCTTCCCTAGGCTCCACCCCCAAAATCTCCAAATATTTCCCAACCCAGAGCTGGCAGCCCTGCCTTTTCCAAGCATGCTATTGCTTGCCCCACCAAACTAGGGTTGCCAACCTCCAGGAGGGGTCTGGAGATCTCCTGGAATTACTACTGATCTTCAGAAGACAGAGATCAGTTCCCCTGGAGAAAATGGCTGCTTTGGAAGATGGCCTCCGTGGCCTTGTGCCATGCGGAGGCCCCTCCCCTCCCGAGGCCCCGCCCTCCTCAGGCTCCACCCTCAAAGTCTCCAGGAATTTCCCAACTCGGAGTTGGTAACCCTACTCAAAACACCCCCTTGAAGGTCAGGAGAGCTTCTCAGGCTGACCATGCCATGGGACAAAGGGCTGCAACAGTGTGCGGAAAACAGGCAAAATGGCCTCCATCGCCAGTTTGGTGTTGTGGTTAAGTGCGCGGACTCTAAACTGGGAGAACCGGGTTTGATTCACCACTCCTCCACTCACAGCTGCTGGATGACCTTGGGCAAGCCATAATTCTGTCAGAGCTGTCCTTGAAAAAGAGCAGTTTCTGTCAAGAGCTCTCTCAGCCCCACCCACCTC
>NW_015166548.1:13643-15420 GCF_001447785.1 Gekko japonicus
TTCTTCTTCTTCTTCTTCTTCTTCTTATTCTTATTCTTCTTAACGCCAAAGATCTAAGAAGCATAAAAGCTCTTCCTTAAAACAGAAGCAGACTGTTAGGAAAACCGATGAGAAACAGCCCCTAATACATACCTTTTTCCCCAAGACCTGGATGGCCCAGGCTAGCATATACTGGACATGGCGCGACCTGGCAGAGGAACCTTGAGAAAGGAACACTGTCTGAAGAGCAACCGCTTCCCTGACATGTCTGCCTAGCGCCGCACATAAGGAAACAAGAGTCCTTGAGGGAAATTTCCTTCCCCGCAGGCCGGGAGCCAGAGCTGAAGTAACTGGGCAGCCCTGTTTCACAAATAAATCGGGACTGGCTCCAAATCAACCGGGCCCGTGAGTCATTTTCACCCCGCCGCAACAGGCCCCATTTCTATCCGAAGTGAAATCCAGAGAGTGCCCCTCTCGTGTGTGCATGCGCGCGCATACATAAACACTCACTCACTCACATATACACACTGCTGGACAGGGAAAATTTCAGTGTCTGAAGAAGAAGAAAAAAAAAACCCAAGCAAAACGATGAGCCAAGTGCGGGAATGGAACAAGGCAGTTTCTGAGCGAAATGGGAGCAGAGGTACTTGCCAGAGGTCACGCTGGGTTGCTGTGTTCTTGGAAGTGGCCTCAGGTATTTTGCCTAGAAAGTTTCAGAGAAAGAGAGGAGCCAAAAGCAGCCAAGTTAAGGTGGACTGTCCTGTCGGGTGCGCTTCGTTTTTGCTTGGCCTTGCAAATAAAACCCCTTAAAGTCTCTAGACTGCATTTTTTTAAAAACTAGTGCGCTACTAGGGTTGACAGGAGGGTCACCAGGTCAACTTACCTGACATCCTTCAGAGAGACTGGAAGGGATGTTGGAAATTTTCGGACCTACTTCTGGTTTCAGGCCTGCTTCTGGTTGGGGTGACACTCTGGTTTTTGGGCAAAACTCTGTGGTAAATCCAGTTACAGACCATAGAGTTTTACCCCAAACCGGAGCATCACCCCCAACCGGAAGTAGGCCTGAAACCAGAAGTAGGCCCCAAAAGGTCAGTCGGGGGCGGGACTTCCCCCCACCCGCCAGCTGGTGGGCAAGAATCCGTGAAAGTGGGGATTCCCCCTCTCCCACTGGGGGGCTGGCATCCATAGTTGCCAGGCCACCTTGTCGCGTTGGTGGAGGGATTTGGGGGGCATTACAGGGGTGGGTGGGGATGTTGCGCGACACGCTGACGTTACCTAGAAGTTATGCCAGCATATGAAATGGTAAAAATGGCCTCAAACCATAGAGTTTCACCCAAAAGGCGGAGTGTCACCCCTCCCCGACGTCACCGATATGCTGATGTCACTTCTGGGTGACGTCAGCACATCATACATGGCATCAGGGTGGGGAGAATTCCTCCTGCTGGCCATGAAATTGGGGGGTCCCACCTGGGGAATGGGAACCCTAGCTGCTACTCATACAAACTAAGGAATGAGGACTGTACCACGTCCCTTACCCAGAATCCTCTGCTTGCTCTCCTTTCTGATTTGCCTAAGGCAAGAGGGTGAGATATTTGGAAACTTGCTTCATTTAAACATTATCAAAGGGATTACTTTGACTTAAAGGCAATTTAATTGCAGCATCACAGCTAGGGTTACCAAGTCCATCTTACGCCCCCAGTGGGGGACTTTGGGGGCGTTCTTGGAGGGGGCGGGGCATCACTGACGTGATGACGTCACGTTGGGGGCGTCCGCCCCCCCCCCCACCCCCGACCTCCCG
>NW_015166548.1:15653-17585 GCF_001447785.1 Gekko japonicus
AAGGGGGAGGGTTGGCTGGGGTGGTTGGGGGTGGGGATTCTCCCGCCGGCCATCTGGCCGGCAGCAGGTAGAACCCCCCAAAAAACGGGGGACCCCTGGCAAACTGGGGTGGGTGGGTTTGGCAACCCTAATCACAGTGTGCAGATTGCTTCGTCTGTACAAAAGGGCCGAGAGGGTTTGGGTAAATGCAGCCCCAAATTAAAAAGTCTATGGTCCATACTGCATAACCCTAAAACGGTTGGGATGTCTTTGCAGTTCTAACCTGGATTGTATCATCCGGACCACGTTTTCTTGGCTGCTGGAGTTCAGGGCAATCCATGAGGGTTATCTGGTTCACTTTAGCAGGCAGACTATGTCTTAGGGGCTTTTGTTTCTTTGTCTGACTTTGTTTTGAAGGACACTTAGAATCCCAATATGCATTATATAATGAGAAATACTTGCTTGCAACTGGATTTATATGTACGAGGGAGCGTGCTCTCTCCTGAGGCATAAATGTGCATTTATTGGTTGCATACATCGCAGTTAGGGTGGCCAACTCTGAGTTGGTAAACTCATGGAGATTTGGGGGTGGAACCTGGAGAGGGCATGTTTGTGGAGGTGGGGGGACGTCAGCTCAGTTCTAGGGTTGCCAGGTCCCCCTTAACCATCAGTGGGGGATGGTCAGGCCTCACCTGGAGTCCTGTGTCCAGTTTTGGGCACCAGATCTTAGGAAGTATGTTGACAAGCTCAAGCGTGTCTGGAAGAGGGCAACCAGGATGGTGAGAGGGTCGGAATCCAAGTCTTACGAGGAAAGGCTGAAAGAGTTGGGTATGTTTAGCCTCGGAAAGAGAAGGCTCAGAGAGGACAGGATTGCAGTCTTCAAATATCTGAAGGGCTGTCATGTAGAAGATGGAGAGGATCTATTCTCTCTTGCTCTGGATTGCAAGACTAGATCTAATGGATGGACATTACAAGGGAGTCGATACCGGCTAAGTACCAGGAGAAACGTCCTACCTGTGAGAGTGGTTGAGCAGTGGAACAGACTGCCTCGGGAGGTGGTGGGTGCTCCTTCGCTGGACGTTTTCAAGTGGAGGCTGGACGACCATCTTTCGGATATGTTGTAGGGCTATCTTTCAGCTACGCTCCTGCAGAGTTCAGGGGGTTGGACTAGATGACCCGCAAGGTCCCTTCCAACTCTATTCTATGATTCTATGATCCTGGTTGAGAAACTCCTGGGGATTTGGGTATGGAGCCTGGGGAGGACACGGATTCCAGTGGGGTACAGTGCCTTGGAGTCCACCCTCCAAAGCAGCCATTGTCTCCAGGGGAACTGAACTCTCTTGTCTGGAAATCAGCTGTAATAGCAGGAGATCTCCAGGCCGTACCTGGAGGTTGGCAGCCCTGACCGTTGCACATGTGCCTATAACATGCATCAGCCCAGGACATTTTCCCCCTCCAGGCTTGTTGGCAACCCTAGCTTCCTGTGTGCTGTGGCGATATTCTGAAACCTGTATGAGTGAATGAGCCCGTGCGGTCCCAAGGTTGTGTTTCGTATCACGTTAAGGACTAAATATTTCAGGCCGAAACTAGACATGACAGAGGATACACAGCTCCTGCCAAAACCAGCAGTACCACGTTTGGTTCCCCCCCTCTTTTCTTCCCTCCGCAACATCTGGTTCCGCAAACCGTTCAATGTGACTTCACCGTGGTCCACGTTTCCCCCCTCCATTTCATTGGTTGACTGTTCTGTGGGCGGGGGGGGGGACATGCAACATGATGACATTGTGAGGAGGCGACCCGGGGCAGCCCCACATCCTCCGACATGTCCCCGTTCTGGCCTCAGTCACAAAACCTCTGGGTGATTTTTCATCCTTGCCTTGAACATGCGGAGGAGAGGGGCGGAAAACACAGCAGACTTCCTGAGCTAACACTTTCCTTTCAGGATTTTCACCC
>NW_015166548.1:17707-30337 GCF_001447785.1 Gekko japonicus
AGTGGGGGGCGGGTTTGTGGGGGGGGGGGGAATTGTGTCCTTCTCTAAAGACCTCCAAGTTACTCAGGTCACCTCATTTCACCCTTAAAGCTACGGGACTGCTGAGAATTGCCAGAACGCCTTCCAGAGGGAGTTTCAGATGACACTTGTTCTGCTTGAAGTCTGCTCAGCAGTAAAAAGATATAGAACAACGTTAACGTAATAATTAAGGGGGGAACATAACCACTTATTATGAAGAACAAGAGGGGGACTTAGAGGTCATTTGGAAAGGGGAGAGATGGGGGGGGGGACAGAGAGGAGGTTTTTTCCCTCCTCCCTTTCCCACATACTCATCAAACAGCCAGCTCCTCAAATACTCGTTTTTCACCTAGGTAGATTTGCCAACCTCCAGGTGGTGGCTGGGGATGTCCTGGTGCAGAAAAAGAGGTGCAGGAGCTCATTAGCATTAACTCATTAGCATAATCCGGTTCTCCCAGTACAAAGTACTGAGACGGAGGCATAGCGTAGTGATTTCAGCTCATACATTACATAGGAAAGGAAAAAAACTGGAGATACAGTCGCCGGCCAGAGGCCCGCTTTAAATACAGTTACAAACCACACCCCAACAACAATTACAAACCACACCCACATCCATGATTGGATTATTTACAGTGTTAATGCAACCATAGGTTCTAGGGCTGGCGGGGGGCGGGTAAACCCCCGCTTTGGAGGCCCGATTTCCGCCATCGCGGAATCGGGCCCCGGCGGGAACCCCGCCCCCCCGAAGCGCAGCGTGCTTCTATGTCGTGCTCCAATGTGCTCTACGTCGTGCGTCACTTCCTGTGATGTGCGGTCACCATTAGAACACAACACCCAAATTAGAGACCACGCTCCTAACCACTACACCAAACTGGCTCTCATAATCATAAGGAAGTCCGGGGTCGCCACACGGAGGCAGGCCACGGCAAATCACCTCTGAACATCTCTTGTCTTGAAAACCCTACAGGGTCTCCCTAAGTTGGCTGTGACTTGACGGCAAAAGAAAACAGAAAACTATGGAGGGTGAGGTGTGTGGGTGTCTTTAACTATAACTCCCAGGCCACTGGGAATATGGGGGGTGGTTTTTGTGTTTTTTCCCCCCTTTCTTTTTCCAGTGGAGAGATACTTGTGGGCGAATGCTCTGCTGATGCCAGAGCGGAGAAGACGAATCGTTTCCACGACTCCAGTAGCGTTTTGTGGCTTCGCACTGTAATTTTTTTCTGCACACAAATATTTGCATGCATCCCAGCCTGCATCCAAGAGGGATTCTTCTGTTGCCGCAGATGACAGCGGGGATGGTTGAGACCGTGAGAGGCATTTTTTCCCTTCCTGAAAATTCTCATGGATTGGCAATTTATTAAGTGCTTTTTGTAAATCAATCTCAGCTGGGCTTTGCGATGTCTCTTCCTCTTACGGCTCCAGGAGGACTAAATTGGGTTTTTCCCCCTGTCTTTCATCTAATTCAGGGGTCACCAGCTTATTCCCCTTGGGTATCACGGTGCCCACCCACACCTTTCCTGGTTCCCATCAAGTGTCTTTAGAACATGGGTGGGGTTATGTGGGGCCTTTGGCCAGCAGGGCTTCTGATTGGCCACTGGAAATCTCTGAACGTCCTCCATGCCCCAGTAGGAAGTCGCCAGAGGTTGCCACGACGTCCAGACACAGGCACACACACCCACACACACCTATACAAATGTTATTAGCAGCGCATGCAGTGACTGCATATGGTTGGAAGGAGAACTCAAAATGGACTTTAGAAAAATGGAACAAATATTTATATGAATATATACAGTCGTACATATTGGAATGTTTAAAGCAAGATAAGATATGGACTGTAAAAATGAAGGAGATAAAAAAGAAATGGTCGGTATACTTTAAATGGGTTTATAAAGGGGAAGCCAACAGGGGTATACTTGAAAAGTTGGAAAGAATGTGCTCATGGTTGAAAATGTAATTTGAATAACATGATGGTGGCCACCTTAGGGGGGGAGGGATAAAATGGGGGGGGAAGTATCAAAAAGTTGGAACTAAACTGTAATGTAATAACAATATTGGGATACAATTAAAAAATTATTTACAAAAATAAAAAATGCAAAAATACAAAAAAAGAGAGAAAGAAATGAAAATGTTTTCAGGAAATATCTCTGTGCAGGACTGTACGTAGGATTCACACTGTGATCTCTTACTGGTGGGTCTTTCCAGTATCCTCATAATAATATACTTTATTGTCATTGTACACAGTACAACGAAATTAAAGGTGCAATCATTTCAGTGATCTACAGCCATACACATATGCACTCACACAACCATTCACAACCATCCCATAACTCCCTTAAGGTTCACATTGCAACCTAAACCACCAATGTCACCCAAATTCCAACTTCTGTAACACCACCAATGTCACCCAAATGTCACCTAAACCACCACTGTCACCCAAATTCCAACCTCTGTAACATCTCCTAAATGTTTCCCTCTGTGGAAATACATTCCCCATGTAGCGTACGACCTGTGTCGGTTGTCTCCAGGAAATCTTACGTCAGTGGTTGTATTCTTTCTCCCATTCTTTCTTATATTTTTGTAAGACTATTTTAGATCATCCCAAGGGGAAACGGTCTTGTTCCTCTTGAGTGTGATGTCACAGCTCCCAGCAATCGGAGTCACTGGGAACACACAGGGAAATGACTCATGGGAACCTCGTGTGGGCAGCCAGGAACAGTTCCCAATGGGCTGCACTTCTGCTGTGTCATGCTCTTAAAGATTATAGACATGCGTAAGTTGTAGGGAAGTGCATCGACTGGATTTCACAACGTGGCCCCCGCTGTATTTTCTTTTCTTTATGTTTTTTTTCTTATCTCTCTCTTTTTTGGTGTGCCCTGAGAGAGAGAAAAGTCCCTCTTATCAAGGACATCTCCTTAGCTAATTCTTTTCAAGCATTTTAAGTATGTGAAGGGTTACATCTGTCCAGGCAAGATTCTGGAAAATTAGGTTTTGAAAACTCTGGGAGACAAAGCCCTGTTATCTCTTAAGGCTGGACTTCCAGAGATAAGAGACCCTTTCATTCACATCATAAAGTGGGTGGGGGGAAAGATGGGTGATTATTTTCTGTTCAACCTTGGTGCAGCCACAAGGAGAGACAAGGCTGAATTTTGCCATTAGAACTTTGTTCTTGATAGAGGCGAGCAGAAAATCAACGGCTACAGTGGCTGGTCAAAGGTAGTTGTGAAGCGGCTTCTTTTTCTCTTTCTTTTTTGAGGCATCATGTTTAAGTGCATAATGAGATGACCACCCCCAAGATTTCTAGTGCATCTTCTAAACGGGCTCTCCTTCTCTGGAGGTTTTCCAACAGAGGCTCGACGGCCATCTGACAGCAATGCGGATTCTGTGAACTTGGGCAGATCATGAGCGGGAGGGCAGGAAGGGTTGCCTCAGGGCTTAGTTCTCGTGGGCCTTTCTTACACGCCCAGGGAAACGCTGATCGCCAAAGCCATTTTTCTCCCGGCCAGTTTGGCTGGAGATCCTGGAGGGTTTTTGCCATCTTCTGGGCATGGAACAGGGGTCAATGGGGGTGTAGGGGGAGAAGGTATTTGTGAATTCCCTGCATTATGCAGGGGGTTGGACTAGATGACCCTGGAGGTCCCTCCCCACTCTTTGATTCTAAATGATGACAAAGATGTCTTTGGAACTCCTTATGCATGACTGTGCCTTGCACAGAGAGAGACTGCTGGTCCATCATCTGCCTCAGCAGGGGTCATTTTGTAGAAAAAGAAGTGCATGAGCTCATTAGCATTAACTCATTAGCATAACTTATTTGCATATGCCACACCCCCTGACATCTCCGGAAGTGTGTCAGAAGGCAACACCCACCGCTCAGGCGCCACTGGACTGTTTTGGATTGCTAGCTATTGGGGGGGGGACATGCAGATCTGTCCTCGCAGCGGAGGGAGAGCTTGTACCTGAATAAAACTTGGTCTTAAAGGTGCCACTGGACTGTTTTGGGCTGGGGGGGGCTCTGCAACTTACTTGGCTGCTTCTTGCTCTGACTGAGGGCTGCTGGGAGCAGGGGGTGGGGCTTGTTGCATGTGCCCGCCCCCTGGGCTCTTTATTGCCGGAGCTCCGCTGCTGTGCGCTCCTGCAGGAAATGACCCCTGTGCCTCAGTAGAGTCTTCTCTAACTGGCACTCTTAGTGTTGTGGGGTTTTAAATGACATTGTTTTAACAAATCTGACTTTTCTGCCAACTTAGTGTTAACCCAGGGCTTGCAGAAGCCTGTATTCTAGCCTTGCATGGCCCGATTGTGGGGATTGGTTGATCTGCATGGAATGCATTTGACTAGCCGCATCTCTGTGTATTCTGCTTGAAGCATTATACAAGAGATGGACACAGTCAGCCCCAAACAACTGGTGAAAGAAGAAATGGAACAGAGCAGCTCAGTGAGAGTAAAGTGCCAGTTTACTATCGGGTAAAAGGGCAACATTAAACACCTTTAAAAACAGTCATGTCAGGTTCATCTCAAGATGGGCGGCCGTGTTGGTCTGTCTGTAGCAGTAGAAAAGAGCAAGAGTCCTGCGGCACTTTAAAAACTAACAAGATTTGTGGCAGGGGAGGAGCTTTCATGAGTCATCGCCCACTTCTTCATGTCAGCTTGTGAGTTCTGGATTCCAAGATGTTGTCTGGAGTCAGAAGACACAGGAACCATCTTGGAATTTAGTAATATCCCATCAGTGAGTAGATGAAAAACCACCAGGAGTCATCGAATCATAGAATGTTAGAGTTGGAAGGGACCTTCCAGGTCATCTAGTCCAACCCCCTGCACTCTGCAGGAGCCCTCCACGTGTCCCCAGAATTCCCTGGCAGAGTGTTCTAATGGCTTCTAATGTCCTGGCCCCACTAGTGGACCTCCTGATGGCACTGGTATTTCTGGCCACTCTGTGACACAGAGTGTTGGGCTGGATGGGCCTTTGGCCTGATCCAACATTGGCGTCTCTTATGTTCTTATGTTCTTAAAGTTAGAATGTCTAATAGGCAGGCAGGCAGTCGAGTGCCTCGCAGAAGATCTACCCTGATATGCTTCCTCCCCATAAACACATAGGCATGTGGGGGTCAGGGATGCCACAGTACAGGCAATGTGATGTCTACAAATGGGTCCATTTCCCCATGTGTAGACATTACACCGTCTGCAATGGGTTGTGTTCAACAAGCAATCAGTTATTGTGTTTCTCACTAAAGAGACTGTCCCATTTTCAATGTTAATACTATCTTTCTTGCAGCACTCATTTATCACCACTATTTGCCCTCTGCATTGGACAAAGTGAGCCATCGCCTGTAAACAAGACACGGCGTACATTTTTAACGTTAAATAAAATACAGTTTTGCTTCACAATTCTGATCCCCCCCCCCGTCCCGTTCATTTATATTCTATTTCCCTTACAGTTCAAAACGGCTTACGAAAGATCAGCAACATCTAGCCATGTTCAAAAAAAAAAAGGATCAGTATGGTTAGACTAGAAACATTTAAACAGGAAAGTGCAAGAGAACCGAACTGCAGAAGAGTAGACTCCGTCCAATTGAGAAGGGCAACGAGACCACAATGATTTATGCAGCAGATTAAATCATTAACGAAAGTCGATCAGCTCAAGCAGTATTGAAATTCACAAGGTCGCAATCCGGTCATGCAACCCTAACACAAAGAACAGCTCGATAAGAGGCAAAACAGATACACGCATTCTTTGTCTGGCACCTAAATGCCTGCAAAGATAGTACCCCGGTGAGCCTCATCAGGGTGGACATTCCACTAATGAAGCACCACCATTGAATAGCCATAGCGACCGAAGGGAACCTGCATATTCAAGAGAAGTGAATCTCTAGATCCCAGAGCCAGGAGGCTACATCAGGGGAAGGCCTTGTCCATGTGCCCTATTGTTGGCCCTCCAAAGGGACTGGTTGGCCACTGTGTGAGACAGGATGCTGGACTAAATGGACCATGGGTCTGATTGATCCAGCAGGGCTCTTTTACGTTCTTTTGAAGGCCTTGGCCTCTGTGCCCTGTTGGCCATCTGGAGGAAGTGGCTGGCCACCATGTGAGACAGGAAGCTGGACTAGCTGGACCACTGATCTGATCCAGCAGGGCTCTTCTGATGTTCTTATCAGGGGAAGGCCTCGGCCTCTCTACCCCGTTGATGGCCCTCCAGAGGAACTGGTTGGCCACTGTGTGAGACAGGATGCTGGACTAGATGGACCACTGATCTGATCCAGGAGGGTCTTTTTACGTTATTATGGCCCCGTTCATACAAGGCAGTTTGGGCCGGGAGCGGGCCGGATTGGAAGTGCATCAAACGGGCGCGATCCCACGCCAACATCTGGCTGGCGTCGCGCTCCCGCCTCCAATCCGGCCCTTCCCCTGATGAAGCGCGTCAAAGATGAACCACCTACCTTCGGTGGTTCATCCGGTTGGTCCGCTTCATCCTGGCTGTGGGATCGGCAGCGCGTCTTGTCGCCGTCGCATCCCCGGCCCCCTGACGTATTGCGCATGCTCGAGCATGCGCAGTTCGGCAGCCTCCCCCTCCGACTGGTAGCTTCCTCCCTGGCATCTGATCGTGCCGGGGAGCAACAGAGTGCGGCTACCAGGATCTGTGAGATCCCGCCGCGGCGTTTCTTTTTTGGCGCGGCTTTTAAAAGCCACGCTTCACCCCATCTTTTCCCTGCCGTGTGGCAGGGGCCTATGAAGGCCTTGGCCTTTACACCCTGTTGTGGGACCTCCAGAGTAACTGATAGGTCACTGTGTGAGACAGGACTAGATGTACCACTGGTCTGATCCAGCAGGGCTCTTCTGATATTCTTCTGAAAACCTCAGCCTCTCTGCCCTGTTGTTGCACCTCCAGAGGTACTGATTGGCCATTGTGTGAGCAGGATGCTGGACTATATGGACCACTGGTCTGATCCAGCAAGAGTCTTCTTATTTTTTTGGTTTGTTTTGTCTTGGGATTATTCTGAGGGTGGGGGAATGGGATCAATGCAACCCATTCTTAAAAGGTAAAGGTAAAGGTTTCCCTTGCTCGAAAGCCAGTCGAGTCCGACTCTAGGGTTGCGGTGCTCACCTCCGTTTCAAAGCCGAAGAGCCAGCGCTGTCCGAAGATATTTCCGTGGCCATGTGGCCGGCATGACTAAACACCGAGGCGCACGGAACGCTGTTACCTTCCCACCGAAGTGGTACCTATTTATCTACTTGCAATTTCTTGCTTTCGAACTGCTAGGTTGGCAGGAGCTGGAACTAGAGACGGGAGCTCACTCCGTCATGCGGCACCCTGGGTCTCGAACTGCTGAACTACCGACCTTCCACAACCTGCAGTTCAGCGTCTTAACCACTTGAGCCACAGCAGCTCCTTTTAACCCATTCTTAACCATTGTTAAAAAGTGAGTTCCCCAAATGCCCAATTTTAAAGTGGTAATTCTTTTTCTCAGTATGCTAATAGTCTACAGAGGCAGACCATTTCAGCCTGCAAGGCTGCTTTGGATCCTGACTGTCATTGTGGCAAGAGGACTCAAAGAGTTAGTGTTCTTTGTATCGATTCACTTATTGAAATAATTTATCTACTACCCTTCCATCACTAAAAGCCATCTCTGGAGCAGTGGTCTTTTAGCAGTGAATGGGACCCTTAGCCCACATTTCCCTTCAAAGATGAAAGCAAGAGTCCAGGAGCACCTGAAAGGCTAACAAAATATGTGGCAGGAGAAGAGCTTTCGTAAGTCACTGCTCACTTCTTCAGATATAGCTAGAATGGGAGTCCATCAGTCCTATTTATTGGAAAGTGGAGTGATGTCAGATGCCAAAGGACAATAGCAGGCATGATTGCATTTAGGTGAAATATGCAGAGGGGTAATAGGCATGGAGAAATCAGCATTGGTAATGAGACAGGAAACCTAGGTCTCGATTCAGTCCAGGTGGATGCATTGTCTTGAGCTTCATTATCAGTTGCGATTCAGTAGTCTCGCGGAGCAGTGACTCACGAAAGCTCATCCCCTGCCACATATTTTTGTTGGTCCTTAAGGTGCTACTGGACTCTTGCTCTTTTCTACTGCTACAGACAGACTAGCACAGCTACTTGTCTTGATCTATCTTTCTAGATGAAATTTCAGTGATATGCAAATCGCCTTTAAATTGAAGCAACCCATCATTTAAATAACAGGCAACTAATCAGCCACGGTTTCTTTTGGCAGGGGACAGGGCATCCTCTCCTGTTTCCCTTGTTTACATTTAGCTTGTTTTTTGACCTTTAAAATAATATTAACATACCTTTTAGACACTCATAGATGACTTTAGGAAGACAGGAGACTATTTCCTCTTTCTACATCCTCCCCTTTGTTCAGAGAGCTCAGGTCAGCATAGGTATTCCCCACCACCACCACCTCTGTTTTATCATTGCACCAACCATCAGTGGCTATTAGCCACAAGGTATAGCTAGGGGCTCTGGGGCAAGTGATGCTCTGTCTTCTTGGTGCTTCGGGGGGGGTCAGCAGTGGGAGGGCTTCTAGTGTCCTGGCCCCACTGCTGGACCTCCTGATGGCACTGGTATTTCTGGCCACTGTGTGACACAGAGTGTTGGACTGGATGGGCCTTTGGCCTGATCCAACATTGGCGTCTCTTATGTTCTTATGTTCTTAACCCCGTGAAGTAGGTTATTCTGAAAGGGAACAATGGGTAAAGCAGCTGTTGATCAAAGAATGGCCCTACATAAGAATGTAAGAAGAGCCCTGCTGGATCAGACCAGTGGTCCATCTAGTCCAGCATCCTGTCTCACACAGCAACCAACCAGTTCCTCTGGAGGGCCAACGACAGGGCAGAGAGGCCGAGGCCTTCCCTGGATAAGAATATAAGAGCCCTGCTGGGTCAGACCAGTGGTCCATCTAGTCCAGCATCCTGTCTCACACAGCAACCAACCAGTTCCTCTGGAGGGCCAACGACAGGGCAGAGAGGCCGAGGCCTTCCCTGGATAAGAATATAAGAGCCCTGCTGGGTCAGACCAGTGGTCCATCTAGTCCAGCATCCTGTCTCACACAGCAACCAACCAGTTCCTCTGGAGGGCCAACGACAGGGCAGAGAGGCCGAGGCCTTCCCTGGATAAGAATATAAGAGCCCTGCTGGGTCAGACCAGTGGTCCATCTAGTCCAGCATCCTGTCTCACACAGCAACCAACCAGTTCCTCTGGAGGGCCAACGACAGGGCAGAGAGGCCGAGGCCTTCCCTGGATAAGAATATAAGAGCCCTGCTGGGTCAGACCAGTGGTCCATCTAGTCCAGCATCCTGTCTCACACAGCAACCAACCAGTTCCTCTGGAGGGCCAACAACAGGGCATAGAGAAGGAGAAGGAGAAGAAGAGATTAAGTTTATACCCCACCCTTCACTACCCGAAGGAGTCTCAGAGCAGTTTACAATCTCCTTTTACTTCCCCTCCCCACAACAGACTCCCAGTGAGGTAGGTGGGCCTGAGAGAGCCCTTTCGAACAGTTCTGAAAGAACTTGTAACTGACCCAAGGTCACACCAGCAGCTCCATGTGGAGGAGTGGGGAATCAAATCCGGTTCTCCCAGATTAGAGTCCACTGTTCTAACCACTACACCAAACTGGCTCTTCCTCCAAAGCCTTCCCCTGATGTTGGCTCCTGGCTCTGGGATTCAGAGGATCAGCGCCTCTGAATTTGGAGGTTCCCCTCAGTCACCATGGCTAGCAGCCATTGATAGACTTATCCTCCATGAATCTATTTAACCCCCTTTTCAAGCTGTTTATTCCTGTGGCCATCCCTCCATCCTCTGGCAGCCAATTCCACATTTGAATCACTCTCTGTGTCAAGTAGTATTTCCTAGGTTGTCACGGTTCCCATGTCTTTATTATAAATCCTTTCCCAGCTAATTCTGCTACCTAAAACAATGGGGAGGAGCCGTGGCTCAGTGGCAGTGGCAGTCCGTGGCTTGCAGAAGGTGCCAGATTCAATCCCAGTGTTTTGGAAACTGGTAACCTAGAACTCCATGAAAAAATACTATAGGGAGGCCACAAGTCCTATGTAAGGGCAAAGGAAAATCCCTTTTCACACCTATCTGGCTATAATGTGATAACATTGCCTGCCCATCCTCTTCTCCTGAGATGGAATTGTCCTCTTTTATAGGACGGAAGCTCATAGAGCTTCTGTTGACCACAGTCTCCATGGCTACCAAGCCGTTGGTGGGGGCCGGGAACCCCCCCACTTCCAGCTTCCAGTGGAAGGAAAAAATTAAAAATCCAGCAACATTGCATGTGGCACTGGGTCACTTCCAGTAAAACTCAGAAGGGGCATAGGCTATCTCTAGGAATCGCTGGAAACTATGGTTTTACCATAGAGTTGCCAGTGATTCCTAGAGCTACCCGTCATCATGCCTGCGATGCTTCCCCACACCATGTCTCCACCCCCAACTCTCCTGCTGGTTGCCAGGCTCGGCCTAGAAACCCTGCTTCTAGATCACCCCAGAGCAATAGACTAACATGGGCCCCGGTCACACGGGCCAGATAACGCGGGGGGGGGGCGTGGCTGTTTGTTCTGGAGCAAAATAAAGCGTGGTAGCCCGATCACATGGTCCCTCGAGTCTTTGCGCTTAGGCTGTTAGCTGGCGATCACACGGCGATGCTGGAGCGTGGCAAAGAAGCGGCGTGGCAAGCGTTTCGCGTTTGTGCGCATGCGCAGTTCCATGGAGCAGCACTGCTGTCGGTTATGTGTTTGTGCGCATGTGCTTACGAAAAACATCCGGTTTGCGACGGGACGTGGACGGGCGCCGGATGCCACGGGAAATTCCTGCGATCAGACGCCCGCCCCTGCCCTGCGTTTTTTGGATACTAGTGCACTTTCCGAGGTAGCTTTTTACTGCGCATCTTCAGCGGGATGCCACGGGTTGGCCACGGGTGCATTACGTTTCCCAGATGTTGTGGTGTGATCGCACCCCGAAAATCCACCTGACATTCGTGCCTTTAGCGCGGCAAATCCTCCGTGTGAATGGGGCCATGGCTATGTTTCTGGAACATGGGAATCCAGGGGTCAAACCAGCCAGCGTGAGAAATCCAGCATCACCCCTAACCGATATAATTCGTCACGACTCTTTTTTAACCGAGAAATGTCTCGTCATTTTCAACGCAGCATTTCTTGATCCTGTATTCCCGTTCAGTGGGAAATCCCAGACAACCTCTTGGGTGACCTCTTCTGTTTCAGCTGTCTGCGCAAAAGAACCAGATGTTGGAAACCCTCATTTTTCTCTCTCTCCTGGAAATCTCTGACATCTTCTCAGGCTGTGCGGGATGACCAGACGGCGGCATTTTCTTTGGCAAGCCTTCGGGGCCACCGTCGTGGGGAAAGTGACTTGGTCACTGCTTCCAGCACTTCACTGGTTCCAGGATGCCGGGGCGGCGGGGGGGGTTGCCCAAGACGTTAATAACGACAATGGCAAGGCAGCTCATTTGTTCTGTGTTGAAAATTACTTTTTAATATGGAACAGAAGAACAGAGTAGACCAATTAAAGGAGGCCAGAAACACATTGCAAGGACTGACAGTTATGACTCCCGAGGAACTCCTAACAATGTTGTTAAATATTCCTGGAAGACAGCTCCAGGGTGGGCTATATTAAACCAGGACAGAAGAGTCGAGAGCTCTTTTTACTGCTTTCTCCGGAAAGCTGCTCTCGTGCTGGACAAGGAAGCGTGGGGTGTTTAGGTTTGCTTGTTTGATTTAAAGCAGAAAGATATAAACATTCTTGGGGGAGAAACTGACAGCAACAAAAAGCATCCGGGGTTCCCCCCCCTCCATTCTTTCTGGGAATACCCTGCCTCGTTTTGTTTTGTTTGATTGGATTTGTATCTCACCCTCCCTGCATAGCGGGCTCAGGGCAGGTTCTATCATAAAACTATACAGACAGTTAAAAACAATTAAAATTCATCAATTAAAATACCATTACCAGTATTTCCAGGCAACGCCTCAACAGATGAGGTCTAATAGCCAGTTTGGTGTTGTGGTTAAGTGTGCTGACTCTAATCTGGGAGAACTGGGTCTGATTCCCCACTCCTCCACTTGCACCTGCTGGATGACCTTGGGCAAGCCATAGTTCTGACAAGAGCTGTTCTTGAAAAAGAGCAGTTTATGTCAGAGCTCTCTCAGCCCCTCCTACCTCCCAGGGTGTCTGTTGTGGGGAGGGGAAGAGAAAGGAGTTTGTAAGCCGCTGTGAGACTCCTTTGGGTAGTGAAGGGCGGGGTATAAATCCAGTCTCTTCTTCTTCTTCTTCTTCTACCTCACAGGGTGTCTGTTGTGGGGAGGGGAAGGGAAAGGAGTTTGTAAGCCGCTCTGAGACTCCTTTGAGTAGTGAAGGGCGGGGTATAAATCCAATCTCTTCTTCTTCTTTTACCTCACAGAGTGTCTGTTGTGGGGAGGGGAAGGGAAAGGAGTTTGTAAGCCGCTCTGAGACTCCTTTGGGTAGTGAAGGGCGGGGTATAAATCCAATCTCTTCTTCTTCTTCTTCTTCTTCTTCTTCTTCTTCTTCTTCTTCTTCTTCTTCTTCTTCTTCTTCTTCTTCTTCTTCTTCTTCTTCTTCTTCTTCTTCTTCTTCCC
>NW_015166548.1:30363-31726 GCF_001447785.1 Gekko japonicus
CACAGAGTGTCTGTGGTGGGGAGGGGAAGGGAAAGGAGTTTGTAAGCCGCTCTGAGACTCCTTTGGGTAGTGAAGGGTGGGGTAGAAATCCAATCTTTCCTCCTCCTCCCCCCTCCTCCTGTTCTTCTGCTTCTTCTTCTTCAACTGCTCAAGTCCCCACACACAACCCTCAGTGACCCCTGCTCCATGCCATTATCAAGAAGAGGAGGAGGAGGAGGAGGAGGAGTTTGGATTTCTACCCCACCCTTCACTCGGAGTCTCAAAGAGGCTTACAAACTCCTTCCCCTCCCCACAACAGACACCCTGTGAGGTAGGTGGGGCTGAGAGAGCTCTTTCCAGAACTGCCCTTTCAGAACTATGGCTTGCCCAAGGTCATCCAGCAGCTGCAAGTGGAGGAGTGGGGAATACAACCCTGTTCTCCCAGATTAGAGTCCGCGCACTTACCCACTACACCAAACTGGCTCTCTTCTATCTTGTGTCATGGTAGGGATGCTAAGAAACGGGTCTTCGGTGCTTTTTGTAACATTTGCCCTGACTTGGGTGGCGAAGGCTAGCCCGATCTCATCGAGTCTCAGCAGCTAAGCAGGGTTGGTACGTGGACGGGAGGCCTCCAAGGAAGTCCAGGGTTGCTACATGGGGGCAGGCAGTGGCGAACGACCTCTGTCCACCTCTTGCCTTGGCAACCTTATGGGGTCGCCATAAGCCGACTGCAACTTGACAGCACTTTTCACCACCGTGGCTGGATGTGTACTCCCTTGGTAGGAAGTGTGAGAGGCCATGCCTAGTGACTTGGCTATCAGCAGTGAGAGGTGGCTTTGAGTTTCAGGGGAGATATTTGCAGAATGGGGGAGGGAGCATAGGTAAAGAAAGAGGGTCCCCCTTCCTCGCCCGGTTTCCAGTATAATCCATCTATTCCTATCTGATCAACCTGCTAGGTGGAGCCCCGCTAAAATAAATGAATGATTAAAAGGGTAGCCAGATATGATACAATGAAGTCATAAGAACAAAAGAGAAGCCATGTTGGATGGACCTCTGCTCTTAAGAACCTAAGAGAAGCCCTGTTGGATCAGGCCAATGGCCCATCTGGTCCAACACTCTGTGTCACACAGTAGCCAAAACTCAGGTGCCATCAGGAGGTCCACCAGTGGGGCCAGGACATTAGAAGCCCTCCCACTGTTGACTCCCCAAGCACCAAGAATACAGAGCATCACTAATAGCGACTCATGGACCTCTGCTCTTAAGAACCTAAGAGAAGCCATGTTGGATCAGGCCAATGGCCCATCCAGTCCAATATTCTGTGTCTCACAGTGGCCAAAACCCAGGTGCCATCAGGAGGTCCACCAGCAGGGCCAGAACCCCAGAA
>NW_015166548.1:32077-32222 GCF_001447785.1 Gekko japonicus
CCCTAGAATGCCATGATAGCCACTAAATCATATTGGATCTCATGAGCATGATGGCCATTGCTATTTAGGGTCACAAGTTGCACAAGCCTGGACTACAGTACTCCAAATGCTTCCCAAAAGCTAACAAGAACCTAGAAAACAGCAA
>NW_015166548.1:36920-37050 GCF_001447785.1 Gekko japonicus
TCTGGGTGGTCACGGTGCATGGCTGTCCTGCCAGGTTGACAGGCAAGAAGGAAAGTAAACAGTGATACACAGGCAAGATTGTTGGGCAGGTAAATACAATTATATAGCCATGAGGTATAATTTTGAGGAA
>NW_015166548.1:37470-39941 GCF_001447785.1 Gekko japonicus
AGTCCAAAACAGTCCAGGGGCACCTTTAAGACCAAGCTTTATTCAGGCACAAGCTCTCCCTCCTCTGTGAGGGCAGATCTGCACGCCCCCCCCCACTAGCTAGCAATCCAAAATAGTCCAGGGGAGCCTGAGCTGTGTGTGCAGTTTCAGCATTAGAGTTGCTATGAGGGACATCTCAGTTTGAGAGCCAGTTTGGTGTAGTGGTTAAGTGTGCGGACTCTAATCTGGGAGAACCGGGTTTGATTCCCCACTCCTCCACTTGCACCTGCTGATGTGACCTTGGGTCAGTCACAAGCTCTGGCACAGCTGTCTTTGAAAAAGAGCAGTTTGTGTCAGAGTTCTCTCAGCCCCACCCACCTCACAGGGTGTCTGTTGTGGGGAGGGGAAGGGAGAGGAGTTTGTAAGCCGCTCTGAGACTCCAAGTGAAGGGCGGGGTATAAATCCAATCTCTTCTTCTTCTTCTTCTTCTTCTTCTTCTTCTTCTTATGAGTTATGCTAATGAGCTCCTGCACCCCTTTTTCTATGAAATGACCCCTGCTCTAACTACGACACAGCACTGTCCTTAACCACGATAACTCACTCCTGGTTTTTACCTTCCCTTCAAAAGATTTGCTGATCCATGTCATTTGCTTTGGTCCAGTAGATTCATTGGAAGCCGCTGAGAATTTTAACTTCTAGCGCCAAATTTGCATTGGTGCACCCAGTTGCTTTTCTCGGTCACACAAGAACATGACCAAGAGACAGAAACTAGGAGATAACTTTTAGACATGTGCGGTGGCGCAGGCAGGGAGCGGTGGCGCACACAAGGTAATTATTTAAGTTCATTCCTCGTAAGGGGAACTAAAAAATCTACCTGTGATCAGTTGATATTTTCAACGTCGTGCTCTTTAAATGGGAAAGCAATGCCTGTGTTTGTCTGGGGTTTTGAAAATCTCGTCCTTTGAGTTGCTTCCCATGTTTGTGCTATATAGCAAACCATATTTAACGTCTTAATTTTAAATAGCTGCTCGTAGAAGAAGGTCTCTGTTTTGTAAACAGATTTACAGTACCGTTTGGCTCCTTTGGCTCTTGGCGTACACATAAGTTCACTTTCTTTTTTTAAAATGAGAGAACTCATTTATGCCTTATTCTGAAGCTTGCAAAAATTGAATTTAACCTTAAAGGGGCTCTCTTTGACATACTGTAGTGTCTGTTCAGGGGACGCAGGCACAGGATTATTCTCAGTCGTCATCCCAGAGTATCCGTTGATATCAAAAGGGACATTGGCGATCGAAAATAACAAAGAGTCTCGCGGCATCAGCTTTCGTGCATCAGAATCCACTTCGTCGGATGCATGGCAAAGTAGGTTTGGCTGATGGAAGGTGTTATTTATTTAGTTAAGATACTTTGAAACCCCTCTTTCTTTAGTGGTGGACTTAATGCACCTTACAAAGAGATTAAAAAACATAAATTTCTTAAAACCGTTAAGGCAACGGCATCAGAACCACAGGCAGAGTTTCCTGCCCTGGGTTGGGAAATACCTGGAGATTTTTGGGGAGGAGCCTGAGGAAGGCGGGGTTTGGGGAGGGGAGGGACTTCAGTGGCGTATAATGCTATAGAGTCCACTTTCCGGAGCAGCCATTTTCTCCAGGGGACCTGATCTCTGTCTCCTGGAAGTCAGTCATGATCTCCAGCTGCCACCTGGAGGTTGTCAACCCTAAGTCCACAGAATGGTATTATATGCTATAGTCAGCTGTTGAAAAGCAGAGTTTAGGAAAGCTCTCCTGAATGACTGTTGCAGTTTTCAACAGCTTCCTGGAATGGGGTTAGATGCCTTCCTGGAATGGGGTTCAATCCAGCCAGATTTCGCTTTGTGTTGTGTTGCTTGCTGAATCTTGCCAAATTCCCATTACTGCAGCCCCCTGTATGACCGCTTTTGTACGTGCTGGTCCACATACCCTTTTTGGATGGACAAAGGGGACCCCTCTTACATTTTCTGTTCGCCAAAGTAGGGCTCACATTCAGCCCGAGCGTTGCTTCCAGAGTCACACATACAAAACTGACTCCCCCCCCTTTCAAAAATGACATCACCGATCAGCTCAGACCTGTTTCTTTGAACCGCCACCGTGGAATTTCTCAGTTGGTGCAGAAGAGTTGGGTCCACACAGTAGTGTTCCTGTGTGCTTATGAAAATGCTACCTGAGAAGCGGTGCCCATCTAAGTCTTAAGTGGATTTTCCCCTTTGCTTTTGAGTCCACACTGAAAAACAGATCAGAACACAGGACACCTTATACCACCTGGAACCCGTTGTGATTTTTGTTGTTGTTGCGGGGAGTAAACTTTCAGGTCCACCCATGGAGAACCTTGAGCCAGGGGGTCCAAATCTATGGGCCCCCAAACAGGTTGCCCCATCCCCTCCATTGTTCTCTATGGTGGTGGGGAAAGTTACAATGGATGGGATGAGGGCAACCTGTCTGGGGGCCCATAGAATT
>NW_015166548.1:40282-59198 GCF_001447785.1 Gekko japonicus
CAGTGGAACTGCAAGGCCGGCGGGAGTGCAAGGAAGCCCCACAAAGGCCCTCCCTGGCCCCAGGCAGGCAGGGGTGGGGAGAAGCAGGGAGGAAGCAACTTACCTTCCCTCTTCTCCTGCCTCCTCCTGGCTGAATGAGGGCCGGAAGCGGGGTGGCCGGAAGCAGGGGGCGGGGCTTCATCATGTGCCCCACCCCCCGTACCTCACCCGGGGGAACTGCTATCCCCCGCGAACCCCCCCGAAATGACCTCTGGGGAGGCCAAATAATGAAACTGAAGCTCAAAGACTTTGGCCACCCAATGAGAGGGGAGCACTCACTGGAGAAGACCCTGATGCTGGGAAAGACTGGAGGTCAAAGAAGACGGGGACGGCAAAGGATGAGATGGTTAGACAGTGTCATCGATGCAACAAACATGAAATTGAGCCAACTTCAGAGGACGGTGGAAGACAGGAAGGCCTGGCGTGATCTGGTCCATGGGGTCGCGAAGAGTCGGACTCGACTGTGCGACTGAACAACAACAACAACAACAACAACAACAAGTTGACGTCTCTCCTCCTATCGCCATCCTCTGTCCCCAATCATGGAGAAATGAGATCAGCCGCTTCAAGACTCTGATGGACCGATGGACTCATTCAGTATAAGGCAGCTTCGTGTGTGTGTGTGTGTGTCCCTTAATACTTTAATAATGAGCTGGCAGATTATAATGAAGCATATGGTTTCGCCGGTCAGTGCCTTCGTCCCGAAATATATTCGGCAGCTGCACAAAATTTCTCTCTGTGTATGTGTATCTCTCTCTCGCGCTTTCTGCACGACTTGATTCTCATATTCTTATATTTCATTAAAGCTATCCATGTATGTCAACCCTGCCTTTCACCCTGCCAACTGAGGAACTAGCTGAATATCCGGGGAAAGAAATTGCTCCGCGCTGCCCTTTCCCCTCTTGTGTACACAACTCACACAAAAAGGAGGATTCTCCACTTTCTCCCCTAACCACGAAACCACTTATTTAAAGAGGGAAACGGCAGCCAAACCAGAGGGCCCCCGGGTGGAGCAGACGGCTCTTTCTTCTCCCCTGACCTCCCTATTCAGATGCTTCCATTCATGCAGCGGGCATAATGACATGATGCCATGGCTTGTATATTTCCATTGGATGTGGCACTCCAGCAGCCCTTGCCAGGAGGAGCAATTTTTAGAAAGTGGAGCCAGGGTATGAATTTCCCACTTGTACACGATCACAGCCTGTGCATTCTTGAGCATGAAAGGAGCCGGAGGTCAAATCGTGGGGCTTGTTTGCAAGGCCTGGTTTCGCACCCGCAGAAGCGACGGCTCGCAACGCGAGGGAAGTCTCCCCGCTTGATGTGGGGAAGACGGACAGAGTTATTTATGCATCGTCGTGTTCTTGAGCGGGATCCAGGAGGGAGAGAGGATTCCCAGCTAATGGGCCAGGAGCTGGAGCCACACAAGTATCACGTGCAACCTCGTTCTCAGATTTGAGTCCAGTAGGGGCTGTGGCTCAGTGGAAGAGTCTCTGCTTTGGCATGCAGAAGGTCCCAGGTTCACCTCCAGTTACAGGTCCAGGCAGGAGGTGATGTGAAAGACCTCAGCCTGAGACCCCTAGTTCGAGCAGACAGTACTGACTTTGATGGACCGATGGTCTCGTTCGGTATAAGGCAGCTTCATGCTGCTGCTGGCGGTGGGGTCATAGAGCAGCAAGATGTTCAGGCTTTCAACAGTCAAAGTTCCCTTTGTCAGATCTTGCTGGTCTCTAAGGTGCTACCGGAGTCAAATCAACCTGTTCTACTGGAGATCAATACAGCTACCCTCTGAAACTATCATTCTCAGTGCTTCTGTCCTGTACTCCATGGGTTGCCCCGCACCAGAAATTAACAGTCCAGCAAAACACCATGGTGATGAAGTCCGGTTGAAAACAACAGAACCGGGGTACAGTCACAATTTCTCAGACTGATAGAACTTAGTTGTGACGAATTTTTACTGGCTGTATGCAATGTTCCCTCTAAGCTGTGGAGTCTCATGAGCAAAAATTCTACTTTGTGAGCTACTGGCATTAAAGTTGTGAGCGGGAGAATTAGCTCCTGCATAAATTTGTTTGCTCTGGAGCCCTCCTCCCTGAGCCAAGACAAAAATGTGTGAGCCAGAGGCTAAAAAACTATGAGCTAGCTCACACTAACTCAGCTTAGAGGGAACACTGGCTGTATGTATAGGAGCTGCGGTGGCTCAAGTGGTTAAGACGCTGAGCTGCAGGCTGCGGAAGGTTGGTAGTTCAGCAGTTCGAGACCCGAGTGTGCCGCATGACGGAGTGAGCTCCCATCTCTCGTTCCAGCTCCTGCCAACCTAGCAGTTCGAAAGCAAGAAATTGCAAGTAGATAAATAGGGACCACTTCGGTGGGAAGGTAACAGCGTTCCGTGCTTTCTCTTTTTAGTCTCCACAAGCTGGACCGGAAAATAAGCCTCCACAGGTAGGGATTCTTTTCCTTCCATGAAAATTTGCCACTTCCATTTTTGAACAAGACTAATTCCTCGATTTCTCTCTCTTAGCCTTCTCCATATCAACCAGAAAATGAACCTCAAGGAGTACGTATTCCTATCTACCAAGAGATTTGCCTTTCCGTATTACTCAAAAAAAAATTCAAGTAACTTCTGCCTTTTCTCTTTTTAGCCCCCTCAGGGAGAACCACAAAACGAGTCTTCTCAAGTAAGTAGTCCTTCCTTCCAAGAAAACTTGCATCTTTGGTCCTGAAGCAGAGTAATACCTCATTTTTCTCTTTTAGCCTTCTTCACCGGAAAATCAACCTCAGGTAGTATATATACTGCCCTTCCAAGAGTTTTGTATTTGGCATATTACTCTCAAAATGCAAATAACCTTCTTTCCCTTTAGCCTACTCAGAGAGAACCAGAAGGGGAATCTCAGCAGGTCAGTATTCCTTCCTTCCAAAAAATCTTGCATCTCTCTCTCTCTCTTTATTTATATATCTTCTCTTCTAGCCTTCTTCACCAGAAAAGCAACCTCAGGTAGTATATATACTGTCCTTCCTGTTGGATCCCCAGGCATTCGAAATAACTCCACGTTTGATTCAAAGCAAGGTTTATTTCAAAGCGATGGTTCAAGCAGGAACAAGGACATTGTTAGGAATGACTACCAATACACAGGGATAACATAATAAAGGGATTTGAACCAGGTTAGGGCCAATGAGCTCAGTTCCCGCTGGCGGGAATAGAACTTGGAAATGCGCGCCCATTTCATGGGAACGTAACAGTTCAGTACAATCAACACAGGTTCAGTTCACAGGGGAGATACCCATAACAAGCTGAGCAAAGCACCGACTCCCACCACCAGCTGCATGACCTTGGCCAGTTCCGCAAAGTACAAAGAAGCATAATGAAGCTACAGGAGCTAGGGGGGGGAGGAAGAGCCCAAGACGTGTTAAACAGGTAACACCAGATACAATGGCAGCTAGCTGACAATGGCTCACTCACAACTTTAATGCTGGTAGCTCACAAAGTAGAATTTTTGCTTACAAGACTCCACAGCTTAGAGGGAACATTGAGATTCCCAACACTTATTACGCCATTGAGAAATGGATGGGGGATCAGGATTTTTCCAGGAGGCAGCAATGGAGAGCCGCGCTGTGGCTATTAGTGTGGCGGCTAGCTCGGAAATCACTTCTTGGTCATTAATGGTGTGCGTCGAGTTAAGTAGCAGTATAGCCGGGTCCAGTGGAATGTCTTCTGATGTTATTTATTTCTCCCAGAATTTGGGACCAGAAGGCTTGTAGAACTGAGCATGGCCACCAGCAGTGATAAAAGTCACTGGTGGACCCACAACCTTTCCAACACTTAGAGCTATTATGTGGATGCATGCGTTGCAGCCTAGCTGGGGAGAGATACCATCTGGTTATAGTTTTGAAAAATCGTAATCTTATATTGAAGATCCTCGATTTGTATTGCTGCAACCTGCATTGTCTACCTGGTCAGACAGGTCAACCACTAAAATGGACTGGGCCAGTGTGGAAAGGAGGGGGGCACCAAGACTGGCCAGCGCTTAGGGCACCAGTGAGCCTTCATCCGCCCCTGCTCGCCTGACTAAAATGCCCCCGGGCAAATGAGAGAGAACTGTGATTTCAATTTGCAAAGGACAAAGACGGTCCTTTCGATATGCGGCAAGAGGCGTTGATTTCACTTGCGGTACTCCGCCAGGGCAACCGCGGGGACTGCAATACGCTGCAGCATTTCCTGTGAAAAAAGCCTGAAGCATCTGGAACTTTTCAGTTTAGGAACTTTTCAGTTTAGACTGCCCTAAGCGCTGGCCAGTCTTGGTGCCCCCCTCCTTTCCACTCTGGGAGGTCGTGAGAGAGATTTATAAACTTACCCACGAGGTGGAGAGAGTGGACAAAGATAACTTTTCTCCCTCTCCCAAAATACTAGCATTCAAGGGCATCCTGTGAAGCTGATTGGACAAAAGGAAATACTTCTTTACCTGACAAGTGATTAAAATGTGGAATTCTCTGCCAGAGGATGTAGTGATGGCCACGAGAATAGACAGCTTTAAAAGGGGATGAGATAGATTTATGGAGGAGAGGTTTGTCAGCAGCGACTAGCCATGGTGGCTTAGGGGAACCTCCACAATCAGAGGCAGCCAACTTCTGAATCGCAGTGCCAGAAGGCAGTATCAAGGCAAGGCCTTGGCCTCTATGCACTGCTGTTGGCCCTCCAGAGGAACAGGCCACTGCGTGAGACAGGATGCTGGACTAGCTATTCAAGGGTGATAGCTAGCTTGGCCGAGGGAGGCCAAGCTAGCTATCACCAGGGCCGGAGCCTTTTCAGTGGCGGCCCCTACCTGGTGGAATGAGCTCCCGGAGGAGATCAGGGCCCTGTGGGACCTTTTGCAGTTCCACAGGGCCTGTAAGACGGAGCTCTTCCACCAGGCATTTAATTAGGGGCCACCGCTACTGCAGGCCGTTACTGCAGGCCCCTATTGCAGGCCGTTACTGCAGAGCTTGGTCTGTGGTTTTAACATCTAACTGATTATGAGCAGAAACATCGTGGAACATCTGGGCAGTGGAAATTTACTCTAGCAATATACCATCTAGGTTAATTTAACAGCCGCCAGCACTTTGTATTTATAAAGTTTTTTATTGTATGGTTAAATATTGTGTAACGTTGATGTATTTATGCTTTTATGGAAGCCGCCCTGAGCCCGCTTGCGGGGAGGGCGGGGTATAAATTCGATAATAAATAAACAAATAAACTAGATGGACCCCTGGTCCCTTGTATGGCCGTGGCCCCACCCCCAGCGTGCCTGGCGTCATAACGTCACTTCCCTGTGATGCGCATGCTGGGGCGGGGTTCCCACCGGGGCCCGATTCCCTGGCGGGGAACGGGCCTCTGGGGCGGGGGGGTTTCCGCCCCCCAGGGGGCCTTGGGAGCCGTCAAAGGGCCGCTTAAGTGATTAGTGAACACGTGAAGCCGCCTTGTACTGAAATCAGACCTTTGGGCTATCAAAGTCATGTTTGTCTACTCAGACTGGCACCAGCTCTCCATTTGAGCTATCAAAGTCAGGTTTGTCTACTCGACTGGCAGCAGCTCTCCAGGGTCTCAGTCTCAAGTCTTTCACGTCACCTACTCCCTGATTGCCCTGATCTGAATAGCCCAAGGTAGCCCAATCTCAGATCTCAGAAGTTAAGCAGGGTCAGCCTCGGTCAGTATTTAGATGGGAGACCACCAAGGAAGCCCAGGGTTGCTAGGCAGAGGCAGGCAATGGTAAACGTCATCTGAACCTCTCTTGCCTTGAAAACCCTACAGGGTCACCTACCTTTGCAACTTGATGCCCCCTTCCCAAAAAACCTGCCTTTATCCTTTTAACTGGAGATGCTGGGGACTGAACCTGGGACCTTCTGCGTACCCAACAAATGCTCTGCTACTGAGCCATGGGTCTCCTTAAGGAATGTCAGGCAAATTATTGGCTCTGAAGGAATTGGTATGCTGAGTGCAAGCCTACTTTTTCCATGTCTTCACCCCATGTTGTCCCAGGAACATCCACATGGAGTAGGAACTGGGTATGGACTGAAGCAAACGGACAGCTAGCCAATCTCAAATTGTGCCTGATTGAAACCAGGGACGCCAAACATAGATCAAATGTGGTTGAATAGATTTAAGACACCCAGTTCCACATAGATCGCACTGTAGGTTCACTTTAGAGGGAGGCTGTTTTTAGAACGGCATGACCCCTTGGAAGTCAAATCCTCCTCAAACAGTGTACCACCCCTCTCCTCGTATATTTATGCTTTGCAAGATAGCCAGAGGATTTGGTTGGGGTCCCCACCAGATTCAGTCTGGGGCCCAGAAGCCAAACATCTGGAGGTCATTCAGCAGCATAGTGCAGATAGTCAAAACTATTTCCAGACTAAACTTGTGGGTTTCAACCGACCCTAATCCGGTTGAGTAGGCACGGCCTGAAACCAAACGAATTAACAAAGGAAACATGGAATCCCTTGGAAAACAATTGCCCAAGTCGAATACTAGTAACAGAATATTTCATTATTTGTTTCTCCGCAGAGTCTGATTTCGGAGGCCTACAGAATCTGGAGTCCACTTACGCGAGCATAGTGGAACATCTCAATGACACGCTGAGGCAACGGAGACACGCCGGGGATGACGACTACAACATCGAAGTGCTTCTCGGGGTGGACGACTCGGTTGTCCGGTTCCATGGCAAAGAACACGTTCAGAACTACCTCCTCACCCTGATGAATATTGTGAGTGAGTTTCCGCAGTGCTTGTGGATGGCGGGTGCAGGTGTGGACTCACAACTCACTTCTTTATGGCAGAGGTGCAGTTAGCTATCCCTCCGCCCACTTGATTATTATTGATTTGATTTATAGACCCCCCCTCCCCCAAAGGGCTCAAGGCGGTGCACAACATTCCATAAATACATATATGAATCAATCAGTAGTAGTTAAATTCAGTTTAAAACTGTTAAACTATTAAAAACGATACAATACAGATTGCAACTAGTTCAGATGGCATTGGATACCAATTTATGCCCTTTCCCCTGAAGGGGAGGGGGGAGTAAGGGAGGCCAGGCTCAATGGCAGACCACGGCTGTCCCCAACCATTGGCCTGGTGGAATATCTCTGACTTACAGGCCATGCGGAACGGCACCAAGCCCCACAGGGCACAGATGCCCCAGAAAGTCGGACCAGCACCAATGGGTTGGGATTAAATCAAAAGAGTTTTCAGCTAAAAATTAGGAAGAACTTCCTGACAGAGCAGTTCCTCAATGGGACAGGCTTCCTCAGGAGATGGTGGGCTCTCCTTCTTTGGAGGTTTTCAGACAGAGGCTGGATGGCCATCGGACAGCAATGCTGATTCTGTGAACTTAGGCAGATCACGAGAGGGAGGGCAGGAAGGTTTGCCCCAGTGCTTAGTTCCCGTGGCCCTTTCTTACACGCCCAGGGAAATGCTGATCGCCGCTTTGGGGTCAGGAAGTCGTTTTTCTCCAGGCCACTTTGGCCGGGGATCCTGGAGGTTTTTTGTCATCTTCTGGGCATGGAAAAGGGGTCACTGCGGGTGTGGAGGGGGGGGGGTATTTGTGCAATTCCTGCATTGTGCAGGGGGTTGGCCAAGACAACCTTGGAGGTTCCTTTCAGCGCTATGATTCTGTGTCCCTAGGCAGAGAGATTAGAATTGGGGTGTGGTCCCAATGGGGTATTTTCCAGATTTTGATGCGGAAGGCCTGTCTGCTTCTCCAATATCTGTCCTTGTTACCCACCAGAGAACCCAATGCCACACTTTAGACTTACCTTGTAAGCAGTGTTCCCTCTAAGCTGAGATAGTGTGAGCTAGCTCATAGTTTTTTAGCCTGCGGCTCACACATTTTTGTCTTAGCTCAGAAAGGAGGGCTCCAGAGCAAACTAATTTATGCAGTATCCAAATTGCTCACTCACAACTTTGTTGCCAGTAGCTTATGAAGTCAAATTTTTGCTCACAAGGTTCCATAGCTTGGAGGGAACATTGCTTGTAAGCAGGGGTCGTTTCGTAGAAAAAGAGCTAGGGGAACTCATTAGCATAACTCATTAGCATATGCCACACCCCCTGACATCATTGGAAGTGTGTCATAAGGCCACACCCCCTGACATCACCAGAAGTGTGTCATAAGGCCACACACCCCGCCCCCAATGGTCCCGGCCACCGCCGGCCTTGCAGCTCCACTGCTGAGCCCCATGAGGGGCCCGGCGGTGGACCTGCAAGGCCGGCGGGAGTGCAAGGAAGCCCCGCGAAGGCCCTCCCTGGCCCCAGGCAGGTAGGGGTGGGAAGAGGCAGGGAGGAAGCAACTTACCCTCCCTCTTCTCCTGCCTCCTCCTGGCTGAATGAGGGCCGGAAGCGGGGCGGCTGGAAGCAGGGGCGGGGCTTCGTCATGTGCCCTGCCCCCCGTACCTCACCCGGGGGAACTGCGTTCCCCTGCGATTCCCCCCCAAATGACCTCTGGACCTCAGTTTTGGGCACCACAATTTAAGAAGGATATAGACAAGCTAGAACGTGTCCAGAGGAGGGCAACGAAGATGGTAAGGGGTCTGGAGATCAAATCCTGTGAGGAAAGGTTGAAGAAGCTGGGCATGTTTAGCCTGGAGATGAGACGACTGAGAGGTGATATGATAACCAGGGCTTTTTTTTGTAGAAAAAGCCCAGCAGGAACTCATTAGCATAATAGGCTACACCCAACAGCATAGACTCATTAGCATATTAGGCCACACCCCTGACAGCACAGCTCCCTCCCAGGATCAGCTTCCCCAGAGAACCCAGGGAACCCCAGGAGGGGAGGCAGTTTAAACTGCCTCCCCTCCCTGGATCAGCTTATTCAGCAGGCCTGGAAGAGTCCATCCCAACTGAATCTGTTTCCACATCAGCACTTTATTTATTTATTCAATTTATACCCCGCTCTCCCCGCCAAGGCGGTGGACAAGCCTAAAAATGGTATTCCGATCCCCTAGCACGTATTAGAGCTGCCGGAAGCAACTGGGGGAGGGGGGATCCAGATTGGAGATCCAGTGCTGGAGTGGTTAAATTCTCCCCTTTTTTGTTACCCTGATCAAAAATGTATTTATTTCTTTACATTATTTATATTCCCCCTTTCTCACTGGGACTCAATGTCCCAGTGCAGAGAGCAAATCAATACAATCAACAGGATGGGACCTTCAATAAGCAACTGAATAGGATTTGGATTGTAGAACCAGCCAGAAATCTAGAAGACAGAACTGGAGCAAAGCATAAGTGTTAACACGACACATTCAGGGGTGTCAAACGTGTGGCCCGGGGGCCAGATGAGGCCCCCGGAGGGCTTCTATCAGGCCCGCAGGGGAACTGGCTGTCTCCTGCTTCTTCTTCCAGTTCTGCTGCTGCTGCGTCATCGTAGGTTTGCAGCTTACAGATACACACCTGAACAGCAGACTCAAGATTGCAACTGCACAGACATTTTGATGCAATAATTCAGAGCAAGAGGTCTCAGTTATCAGAGACCACTAAATAAACAAATATTGCAAGAGTGCTACTGGTTTAAGCATGTTTTTATTTTAAGTAAAAAAAAATTTGTGTTTGTGTCCTTTATAAAGTTTATATCTCCACTACCTGGCATTATGTTTTATGGCACACATGGCCCGGCCCAACAAGGTCTCATTTATGTCAGATCCGGCCCTCCTTACAAACGAGTTCGACACCCCTGCATTAAATGATGTAAAATTAAATAGTAGGATCCAACTTACAGCAAACTATGCTCACGGTCCCCCATAATTTATCCAAGTAACTTTGTGAATCATTTTGTAACCGTGCTGTCCTATTGCCCACCTGTGTTCCCTCTAAGCTGTGGAGTTCCCTCTAAGCTGTGGAGCTCTACTTTGTGAGCTACTGGCATTAAAGTTGTGAGCAGGTAATTTGGCTGCTGCATAAATTAGTTTGCTCTGGAGCCATCCTTCCTGAGCTAAGAAAAAAATGTGTGAGCCAGAAGCTAAAGAACTGTGAGCTAGCTCACACTCACTCGGCTTACAGTGAGTAATTCTTGAATAATTCAGTTTTGCAGATAAGATCTCATGGATTCTTTTTTTCAGCTTTGTCGAAGGATTTGAACCCAAGTCCCGAGAGTCACTTTTGCTCTAGCCCCAAGAATCTGCTCCCAGACACAAATCCGCTTTTCTGGATCAGAGCCGATGTATTTGAAGAGTATTCTTTAGGTTGATTGTCTCTTGACTTAGAACCTGGGTGTTTAGCCGTGCAAATTAATCTCCTGCATTGCCTTTTAGATACGATAATAACGCTTCCATTTGGGAGTATTGACTTTCAACACTAATGCACTTTACTCTGCAAACTGCTGAGCCAACTTTTCTTTTTTTATTACTGAAGCAGATCTGGAGTAAAATGATGTCTCTCCTTCTTTTAAAAAAGAGCACACCGCCATCTGCTGTTAATACAGAGTACATCCAAGGACTAGTATTTACATGATACTGGACGAGATATATTATTTCCTCTGGTGATCTCCTGAAACACTCCTTTAAAATGTCTAATTTCATCCTGTCCAGCATTTTAAATCCCCGGAGCTTCCTGATGGCATACTCGTCTCAGAGTCTCAGCAACCCTGGAAGGCTTAAATGTCAAGCCCTACAGAGAAAGGTGCCGCCCAGAGATGGCTGATAATTCGTCATATCGGGCTGGATCCCCCCCTATTTGTACTGCTAACAGTACCTCCTTCTCCCTGCACAAGATGCCCTCCCCTTTCCCTCCTTAGGAGAAGAAGCCTTATGCAGGAGATCCACAGGATCTAACGCCCTGCGTCTTCCAATTGAGACATAGTCCTTGAGTGATAAGAACTCCCTTTTTAATGTTATCCTTCAGATTCCCAGTGTTCCTAAGTGCCATGCTGGAGAGCACTTCTCTTTTCTAATTGGTAACTAATAGGTGATCTGTCAGGAGATAAAAGGAAGTCCTTCTTCACCCAAAGAGTGATTAACACATAGAATTCACTGCCACAGGAGGTGGCGGCGACTACAACCATGGACGGCTTTAAGAGGGAATTGGATAAACATATGGAGCAGCGGTCCATCAGTGGCTATTAGCCACAAGGTATAGATAGGAACTCTCGGTCTGGGGCAAGTGATGCTCTATATTCTTGGTGCTTGGGGGGACAACAGAGGGAGGTCTTCTAGTGTCCTGGCCCCACCGCTGGACCTCCTGATGGCCCCTGGTATTTTTGGCCACTGTGTGACAGCGTGTTGGACTGGATGGGCCATTGGCCTGATCCAACATTGGCTTCTCTGATGTTCTTACGTTCTTATTTTATTTTATTTCTTTATTTTTATTTATACGCCGCCTTTATCGCTGGGACTCCAGGTGGATCGTACAGAATGAGTCAGTACAATCCACGGGACGGGACTAAGTTAATTAATTAATTAATTATCGTATGGCATTGTGTGTCGAGTAGCCAGGAGATTCTAAGGTTGGCAGCTGGAAGTTCTAGCTCTTTTAGCGTTATGCTCCACTAGGTGGCGACATTCAAGAAACGATACAATAGGATTCGGGTTGTAGAACCAACCCGAAGACTAAAGAGAGAACTGAAACAAAGTAAGTATTAACATTACATGTTAAATGATGCAGGATTACACAGTAGGACCCAGACTACAGCAAGCTGTACGCAGATGTATAGATCGCAATCCCTAATGATTTGTCCAAGTAACTTTGCAAATCATTTTTGTACAGCGCTACCCTATTGTCCACATAGAAAAGCCCCCTTGAATAATTCAGTTTTGCATAGTTTGTGGAAAGTCGGGAGAATGGAGGCCTTCCTGACCCTCTCAGGCAGGCCATTCCACAAAGCGGGCGTCACAATACGAAAGCACACGTATGGGCAGTTATCGATTTTGTCCCTCTGACTGAAGATGGGAGGGTTTGAAACCAGGACCTTCCGCATGCCAAGCATGTCCTCTTCCCCTGAGCGATGGCCTCTGACCACTGGCACCTTCGCCTCTCACCACCTGTTGTACCCCGTGAAGCCACCCTCGGACAGCAGATATGCTCCGTGTTCCCTGTAAGCTGAGTTAGTGTGAGTTAGCCCACAGTTTTTTAGCCTCGGGCTCTCACATTTTTTGGCTTAGCTCAGGAAGGATGGTTCCAGGGCAAGCTCATTTATGCAGCAGCCAGATCGCTCGCTCACAGCTTTAATGCCAGTCGCTCACCAAGTAGAATTTTTGCTCACAGGACTCCACAGCTTAGAGGGAGCATTGTGGAGCGGGTTTAGTTAAATGATTCTCCAGCCAGGGCCGGCTCACCCACTAGGTGAACTAGGCAGTCACCTAGAGCGCCGGGCCCTGGATGGGGTGCCGAACTGTGCCTCCCCCCCCGCCAGAAGCCCGTGTGCTATTGCTGCTCCCAGCCACGTGGAATGGGGGGCGCGAAAGGGGAGCGCAAGGCCACCTCGCCTTCCCCCTCCACCTGGGGTCGGCTTTTGTAAATCCAAATGTGGGGTGTTTTGGTTTGGGTGCCCAGAAACCTCGCCGTCTCCTCCTTGCTCACCTAAAGGGGGAGAGAAGTAGGACTTCCTTCTCTCCAGGAGGTTGGCAACCCCATAATTGGGTGCGCGGGCACGTCAGAAGGTAGCCCCGCCTAGGGTGCAAAAAACCCTCGGGCCGGCCCTGTCTCCAGCATGTCTCCCACTAGATGGCAGCTTTCTCCTTTGCGGATAACCAGTCTCAGTTACAGAGCATGAGAAGGACTTTGTGAGCGAAAGAGGGAAATCGATGTTTCTGCCGCTTTAAAAAGGATCGATTCTTCATAGACTTCAAAACCTCCCAGAGATGAAGCTCCTAAAGACTTTAGCAAGTCACGTGTCTTAGAGAAATTGATTACCCACCGGAATGTAGAAGGAGCTCTTGACTCGTTGGGTCTCCAGTGGCAGCTTGCGCCAGACAGCAATCTTTCTCTGGTTATTAAGTTAGGGAGATGATAGATGATTGATAGATGATAGATAATGGATGGATGCAGGGCTATTTTTGGGCAGGAACACACAGGAACGGAGTTCCGGCTGGCTTCAGAGTTGGCCACGCCCACTACAGCCAAAACCTCTGCATGTGCGTGGCTACAGAGGGAAGGCCTGGAGAGCGACCCCCCTAGTGACTCTGAGGCAGGGGGGCCGGGGGGGTCCTGGAAGGATTGGTGAGGCATTTAAATGCCTCCCCATGCCTTCCCTGGCCTGTCCAAGGGCCGTCTTGCCCGGGTTCCCTCAGCCATGGGAATGAAGTTTAAACTGCCTCCCTCCCCTTCAAGGGGGGGCTTGCCCGGGCAAGCCAAAGGAAGGCATGGGGGTGTGGTCTAATACACTAATAAGCTGTGCTGTCAGGGGTGTGGCCTATTATGCTAATGAGTTCCTGCTGGGCTATTTCTACAAAAATTGCCCTGGATGGATGGATGGATGGATGGAGATTTCTTCTGGCCATGAAAGGGACAGAGAAGACCCAGAGGGTTCCTTGCCACATGGTTGGGAGGATCAGTATCGAGCCTTTTGCGTACAGCGCAGAGTGGACTCGTTTGGAAAAGGCAACTCAAGGAAGAAACAAGCTCCGGAGTGAATTATTCTTGTAATTCTTTTAGACTCTCTCTGCCTCTTGGTACGTAAGCCCCACGTTGAGGACCCAACTGTGTGTTTTCCTTCTGAACCGAATAATTATTTATCAGGGTTCCCCCCCCCCTCTCTCACGTTTCTCTTCATTTCTCAGGTGAATGAAATTTACCATGACGAATCCTTGGGGGTCCACATCAACGTGGTGCTGGTGCGCATGATGATGCTAGGCTACGCCAAGGTAAATGAACCAGACGGACAGTTCATGCCCCTCTCTCACCTTCTCCTTCTGATCGATCTTGCAGGAAGGCTGGGTGGGCGGAAGAACCAGTTCATTGATGTCAGTAAGGGCTCGCAGATAATAATTACAGTTGCACTTGACCGCACATGTAAATTTGGTAAATTTCCAGGCCTCCCGTGCAAAACACTAGAGAGTGTGTGTGTCCAAATGAATTTGGGGGTGAACTGTCAGTAGGCGCTCAGGACAGACACACCCTGCATGGGGCAAAGCGTGGCCAATTATAGAGCAAGATGCTACCTCGGGACATGATGATGTGATTGCCCTCTAGAACAATGTGCAGGTGGGATTAATGCCAGGTGAGACGGTGTGCAAGGGAAGTCTGAATGGTGTTCCCAAGGATGAACAGAACTGGGGAAACTCATGATGTGTCCAAATGAATTTGGGGGTGAACTGTCAATAGGCGCTCAGGACAGACACACCCTGCATGGGGCAGAGCGTGGCCAATTATAGGGCAAAATGCTACCTCGGGACATGATGATGCGATTGCCCCCTAGAATAATGTGCAGGTGGGATTAACGCCAGGTTAGACGGTGTGCAGGGGAAGTCTGAATGGTGTTCCCAGGGATAAGCAGATTGGGGAAACTCATGATGTTTTGCATGCGTACATAGCTATTGGCTGCTTAATGACCCTCTGTTGTTTGAACAGGAAGCTGCTGGGGTGGGGTAGAAGGTGTTAAGTGGTCTTGAATAGTGCATAATTATGGTAAATGGGTTCAGGACAGGTTCCTGCCCGGTGGGATACTGATTAGTAAGGTGAAGCAATGTCTTCTCCGTTATTGCCGTCGTGCACGGTTTCAGCGTGGGAACGGGGGTAATTAGCAGGCAAACCCATGACTTTACACCTTACAGAATCCCTACCCAGATGTGTCTCTGACCTGTGGTTGCTGGCATCCATTTTGTGGGACACCAGAACCATTTTGCAGACCTGGCAATACCCAGAGCGTGTGATTTTTGGGGTGCTGTTAAAATGAAGGGTGGTTGGATTTACTCCTTTCAGGTGCCAAACTCTCCCTTAAAAAAAAAAGCAGGAGGAGGGGTCTGGGGCTAATACCCTGCATAGGACGGGCTATGGCTCAGTGGTAGACCATCTACTTGGTACACAGAAGGTCCCTATATGGTCAGGGACTTGTCTACCTGAGGGACCGCCTTTCCCCGTATGTTCTTCAGAGAGCACTGAGATCTGGGATGCAACATCGCCTGACCCTTCCTGGCCTTAAAGAGGCCAGGTTGACAACAGCTAGGTCTAGAGCATCTTCGCTAGCTGCACCAGCATATTGGAACGAGCTCCCCAGTGAGATCCAGGCCCTGCGAGATCTCCAGCAATTTCGCAGGGCCGTGAAGACAGAGCTTTTCCGCCAGGCATACCAGTGAGAGCGATGGTATGCCAGCCAAGCCTGCCGACCTCCGAAGACATGTATTTTGTATAAGTAGTTAGCAATGTGGTCGAGGTCCAGTCGTAATGATTTACCGAACCGCTTTTACTTATATTTATTGTATCTGTGTAAGTTGTTTTATGGATTAATGTTTTATCTATGTTGGTTTTATTAATGTTGTGAGCCGCCCTGAGCCGCTTTGGTGGAAGGGCGGGATAAAAGTTGAATAAATAAATAAATAATTAAATAAATAAAATCCCCAGCATCTCCAGTCAAGGATTGTGGCCGCGGGTGATGTGAAAGACCTCCACCTGAAAAACCTGGAGAGTTGCTGACCATCTGAATAGACAGTTATGGAACTTAATGGACCAATGGACCACTCTTCACCCAAAGAGTGATTAGCACATGGAATTCACTGCCATGGGAGGTGGTGGCAGCTACAAGCATGGGCAGCTTCAAGAGGGAATTAGATAAGCATATGGAGCAGAGGTCCATCAGTGGCTATTGGCCACAAGGTATAGATAGGGACTCTGGGGCAATTGATGCTCTGTAGTCTTGGTCCTTGGGGGGGGGCAACAGTGGGAGGGCTTCTAGTGCCCTGGCCCCACTGCTGGACCTCCTGATGGCACCTGGTATTTCTGGCCACTGTGTGACACAGGGTGTTGCACTGGATGGGCCATTGGCCTGATCCAGCATTGGCTTCTCTTATGTTCTTAAGGGTCTGATTCAGAATAAGGCAGCTTCAGGTGCATTCACGTGTGCTTCCTTCTCTGCTTCCCACCCACCTTTGAGCCAGTTTGGTGTCGTGGTTAAGTGCGCGGACTCTAATCTGGGAGAACCGGGTTTGATTCCCCACTCCTCCACTTGCAGCTGCTGGATGACCTTGGGCAAGCCATAGTTCTAGCACAGCTGTTCTCGAAAAAGAGCAGTTTCTGTCAGAGCTCTCTCAGCCCCAGCTACCTCACAGGGTGTCTGTGGTGGGGAGGGGAAGGGAAAGGAGATTGTAAGCCGGTCTGAGAAGAGTAGTGAAGGGCGGGGTATAAATCCAATCTCCTCCTCCTCCTCCTTTGCAGAGGGGTTGTGGTTCCATTGGTAGAGGCTCTGCTTGGAATGCAGAAGGGCCTAGGTTCAGTTCCCAGCATCTCCAGTTAAGGATCAGGCAGCAGGTGATGCGAAAGATCTCCACCAGTCTGAGCAGACAGTACCAACCTTGATGGGCCAATAGCACGATTCAGTACAAGGCAGCTTCCTGTTCTACTCTGACTTATGCACTGCATTGTCTTAGTCCATCAGCCTAATTGAGCGAGGGAATCCATCCAGGAGCCTGGAGAACGTTTGCCGCTGGGCGTACCAGCAACAGCGGGCAGACCCGAAGCATTCTGAGCACCACGACCATGCCATCTTTCTGACCAGGCAAGATTTTGGACCAGCTGGAATGCAAGGTACTACAGTCGAGACCGTACGTTATACCGATTCAGACAGCCGTTGCATTAATCTGCAGATCGTTTTTGCTTCCGGTTTTTTTTATGGCTAAAAGCCAAGGGATATCCCGTGCGTGGATCCAAAAATCCGCAAAAACGGGTCCAGCCCGGGCTACTCTACACACGTCTGCAAATCCATAGGAATCCCTGGGTTTGCACAGAAATCAGATAAGAGGAGGATAATAAACCCAAAACAGAAACAACAGTCTCTTTGCCGATAGATTCATACCTCGGCGGGGAGGGCGGGGTATAAATCGAATTAAAAAAAAATATATAATATAATATACGAACCTCACACACATAAAAAGAAAATGGCGATTAATCAGCAGGTGGCAAGAGGAAAATCGCACAGGGAGATAGAACCTAAGTTGTCAGAGGGAAAACCGGGCAGCAGGAAGCGGCTTTTGAGGAGGTTCGATTTACATCAGTGTAAGTAGTCAGCGTACAGGCAGGCAATGGCAAACCAGCCGCTTGTCTCCTGCCTTGGAAATGGTACGGGGTCTCCGTAAATCAGCTGCAGTCTGTTGGTGCTTTCCACCACCAAGTAATCAGTGGACATCCCACATCATTCACACCTCATTTCATTTTCTCTGTCCATTACGTCGCTGTAGCATCGTAGGATACAGCTACAAAGAACTGGTACCCAGACTGCTAGGGGAACACAAGAAGCAAAAGTCATACAGTCAGCTTTGGAAGGGTTCTTCTATGAAGTCCCCAGAAAGGACACTGGACCCTTGGTCTGATCCGACAGGGCTGTCCTTATATTCTTGTAAATACCTGTCAAAATCTAAAGCAGAATGTTGGGGGGGGGGGTATTTGCTTTGTGAGAGCCAGTTTGGTGTAGTGGTTAAGAGTGCGGACTCTAATCTGGGAGAACCAGGTTTGATTCCCCACTCCTCCACTTACAGCTCCTGGCAAGACCTTGGCTCAATCACAAGTTCTCTCAGAGCTGTTCTTTCAAGGGCAGTTCTCAAAAGAGCTCCCTCAGCCCCACCTACCTCACAAGCAGTGTGCCCTCCAAGCTGAGTGAGTGTGAGCTAGCTCACAGTTTTTTTTTAGCCTCTGGCTCACACATTTTTGTCTTAGCTCTGGAAGGGATGGCTCCAGAACAAACTAATGTATGCAGGAGCCAAACACTCTGAGACTCCAAGTGAAGGACGGGGTATAAATCCAATCTCCTCCTCCTCCTCTTCTTCTTCCTCCTCTTCTTCTTCTTCTTCTTCCTCCTTCTCCTCCTCCTCCTCTTCTTCTCCTTATTCCTCCTCCTCCTCCTTCTTCTTCTTCTTCTTGTGTCATGCCCCTGATTTTTGGCAGCATTGTGGCTTGGATCCTGCGAATGAGTTCTGTGTGTGCTAGATAGTCGTTGCCATGGAGTGTTCTTCCTAGCACTTGTTTGAAAACCATTGAAGACCAGTGGTCTTGCTAGGACGGGGCCCAGAGTTCTCCCAGAATCACAGCTGACCTCCAGACGACAGAGATCAGTTTCCCTGGAGGAAATGGCTGCTTTGGAGGGCGGACTCTATGGTACCACAGCCCCGCTGACCTCTCTAAGCACCGCCCCCAAATCTCCAGGAATTTCCTCCACTGGCATTTAGGGGAAATGGGAAGGAATATCAACTTGTTTCAATCTCTGTTGTGCTGTCAAAAGACAGTGATTTCAAGTAATCACCCCACTTTCACTCTTCCGCCAGGTTATGCTCCGGTTACCGGCATGTGTCACCCCGTCAGAAGCTGCACGCTCAACCACGAAGATGGGTTCTCTTCAGCTTTTGTGGTCGCCCATGAAACTGGACACGTGTAAGTCTGGCAGTAAAATAAGGGCCGTCAACTCAAACTTGGTGCAGAGGAGTCCTAGCAGAGTTATCGGACCTTCCCAGTTGCCAACCAAAAGACAGGATGGCCGTGTTGGAGATGGTGATGATCTCCTACCCGGCCATCCTGTCTTTTGGTTGGCAACTGGGAAGGTCCGATGACCTTGCTGGATCGGGGATCCAACTCAGTATAAGGTGGCTCTCATAGGTTCATGTGACCATGACATAGGTAAGTCCTGAAGTCTTTATGGGGCCAAGCTCTATTTCAAGCCGAGGATGGTAAACGTTTGGAGAACCAAAGAACAAATTGTTCAGGCGGCTTACATATATATAT
>NW_015166548.1:59677-67102 GCF_001447785.1 Gekko japonicus
TTCCTTCCTTCCTTCCTTCCTTCCTTCCTTCCTTCCTTCCTTCCTTCCTTCCTTCCTTCCTTCCTTCCTTCTCTCTTTCTCTTTCTCTCTTTCTTTCCTTCTTTCCGGTTCCCATACACATGCCAGTGTGGTGTGGTGGTTAGTGTTTCAGAGTAGGGACTCATTTAGAGTTGCCAGGTCCCCTCACCGTGCTGGTGGGAGGATTTGTGGGAGTTTTCAGAACATTTCCCGATGCAGTGACATTACCCATCATGTCAGAGGTGTCACGCAGGACGCTCTGGTTCGAGGGCAAAACTCTATGATTTTAGGCCAGATTGACCATAGAGTTTTGCCCTCAAACCAGAGCATCCTGCGTGATGCCCTCGACGTGATGATGTCACTTTTGGATGATGTCATCATGTTCAGGACGTTGTGCCGGAACTTGGCTGTTTGGGGATGAGGTTCCCCCCGCTGGCCAGCTGACCGGCAGCGGACTGAAGTCCGAAAAATTGGGGGAACCCCTGTCAGGACCAGGGGACTGGGGACTCATCTGCATTTTTATTTTCGTCACTTGTGTCCCTGTTGCTTTGGTTTTGGGTTTTTTTGTTTTTCTTTTCTGCATGTGTTTTGCTCCCTCTAGTGGTCGATACGATATTATGTCGCTATATGTCTGGCAGAAGAGCCCCAGGATCCGGATTCGAATTATCACACTCCTGTAACTCTTCGGGGATGATCTTGGGCCACTCACTCTCTCTCTCTCTGTCTCCATAACCTACCTCACAGGATTGTTGTGAGGATGAACTGAGTCAGAACCATGTATGGCACTGAGAGTCCCAGAGAAAGGCTGGGATAAAATACACTAGAGAGGTAGATCCTTGGAATTCCTTCCTCTCTGGATGTATCAGTTTCTTTCCTCTTCTTCTCCAAGACTTTGCTTAAGACTGTCTCCCCCAGCTCTTTCATCTAGGTTGCATCCTGATTTTTTAAAGTCTCAATACTTTCACAACACTTCACAGGGTAGTTGAGAGCCAGTTTGGTGTCGTGATTAAGTGTGCGGACTCTAATCTGGGGAAACCAGGTTCGATCCCCCACTCCTCCACTTGCAGCTGCTGGATGTCCTTGGGCAAGCCTTGCAAACCCTCCGGGGTCACCGTATGTCAGCAGTGACTTGATGGTACTTCCCACCACTATCACCGCCATCATTTCAATAGGAACTTCCATGGGTCACAGCTTACTTCTTCAGATATGCAAAAGGGAGACCATACTGTGAATTCTTCTTAGAGAAGAAGAAGAAGAAGAGTTTGGATTTATACCCCGCTCTTCACTACCCAAAGGTGTCTCAGAGCGGCTTACAAACTCCTTTCCCTTCCCCTCCCCACAACAGACACCCTGTGAGGTGGGTGGGGCTGAGAGAACTCTGACACAAACTGCTCTTTTTCAAGGACAGCTGTGCCAGACTTATGGCTTGCCCAAGGTCATCCAGCCAGGTGCAAGTGGAGGAGTGGGGAATCAAACCCGGTTCTTCCAGATTAGAGTCCGCACACTTAACCACTACACCAAACTGGCTCTCTAAGCCAAAGATTTCTGGGAAGGGAGTTGAGACCGAAAGCTTTGGTGTGAATTCTGTCCCGAATCTTTCACGTGTAAGTCCTCTGCATTAGAGAAAAAGGGAAGGGCTTAAGGTAGAAATGTTAGACGTGTGTCCCTAACTTTAGGTGGGAAGTGTAACGCCAGAGCCTTTTACTGTTAGGCTGCGGTCACACGCGCCACTTGAAGCGGAGGGGAAGTGAAGCTGTTTCCTCCGGAGGAATCTGACATGCAGTTGCGAGATCACACCTCCCTTTGTAGCTGCGGGCTCAGCCCGTCACTGTGTGATCAGACGCAACCGCGAGTGAGTCTCTTTTTTTGGCCATTTGTTTCCCTTGTGCATAAATGAGGAATCGCACCTCCGCACTGAGGGCCTCCTACGGAGTATGCCATAATGCGCATACTGCGAAGCGTGGGGGGGGGCCAGCACCGAGCCAGGATGGCATGATCAGACCATCCTGACGGCATGAGAGCATGCTTTCATGATCAGACCGGGGAAAGTCCATCCGTGGCCCATCGGAACCCGTTGGAGCCAGACTTTCCCCGGTGTCTATTGGGTATTGTAATTAAGAGGCGGGAGACTGACCAGTTATGAAGGTGCACAGAGAGTTTATATAGTTATAAAAGTGAATATATACAGAGATATTTACAGGCTATTGAACAGCATGTCGTGCCTTAGTCTATGAGAACTGAGTCCCATCCAGTTTACTAAGCTGATAGCCATTATGCTAAACCCCAGCCAATCTCTAACAAAGTGATTTAATCACTAGCTCTAACAAGCCCTGAAAGAGTAACACCTGCTAGAAAACACCTGGCTGTAATTACTTGATTACTAGCATGACAGCTAGGTCTGACAAACAGGTCAAACTGATCTATAGTAACTGCTTGCTACCTCTATCACTCTGACATATATCTCAATAGTGTCTTCTAACTCCACTTCTGCGGTGGAGCAGTATGGGTTGCCAATGACTGCGGAACGCTTCCAGGATGTTGCTGTCTGATCGCGCCCTTTAAATCCATCAGGCATTTGTGCCTGTGTCGGATCTAAAGGTGCGTGGTATCACAGCCTTAGACGCCTTGGCTTGGTGGTGGTGGGAAATGCTGTCAAGTCACAGCCAATATATGGTGACCCCTCTACAATTTTCAAGGCAAGAGACATTGAACGGTGGTTTGCCATTGCCTGCTTTTGCATACTGGCCTTCCTTGGTGGTCTCCCATCCATGTACTCACCAGGGCTGACCCTGCTTAGCTTCTGAGATCTGACGAGGTTGAAGTAGCCTGGGCCATCCAGGTCACTGCCCTTGGCTCGGATCCTGCAACAAATCACTGCTAATGGAAAGGATTTGTCTCAGTAGAATGGGACTTCTTTACCTTTGTCCTCCTCTTCTGGCCCCAAATGACCCCCCCAAATAATGCTCCTGGGGGATATAGCACTCCCCCAACAGCATGAGGTAGAAATCACAGGTCTACTGCAGGAGAGTGAAAATCAACATATACTCCCGCCATTGCTGTCAGGGTCTTTAGGCAGGTCACACCACACAGGGCTTCAGAAGAAGATAACTGCTTTATTAGTGATTCCAGTACTAAAGAACACGTGTACAGCTTGTGTCAGGAATGGCCGTCAGTGTAAGGGCCTCTGACTTATAGTGATATCAACCATCCCCCTCCCATTGAGCTGAAGCCAATGATTATAGTTCACATGCACGGGCAAAAGCAAGAGAGCGGGCACAGGGAAAAGCCATTACTTTCCCAGCAGAGTAAAAGCAGCTGGAGACTACAAGGTCAAGCCAGAGATAATGCACAGTAGCTGGACAGGAGCTGTGGTGGCTCAAGTGGTTAAGACGCTGAACTGCAGGCTGTGGAAGGTCAGTAGTTCAGCGGTTCAAGACCCGGGTGCCGCAAGACAGGGTGAGTTCCTGTCTCTAGTTCCAGCTCCTGCCAACCTAGCAGTTCGAAAGCAAGAAATTGCAAGTAGATAAATAGGGACCACTTCGGTGGGAAGGTAACAGCGTTCCGTGCGCCTTGGTGTTTAGTCATGCCAGCCACATGACCACGGAAACGTCTTCGGACAGCGCTGGCTCTTCGGCTTTGAAACGGAGATGAGCACCGCAACCCTAGAGTCGGATTTGACTGGCTTTCGAGCAAGGGAACCTTTACCTTTACCTTTAGCTGGACAGGGAAGAGCTGAGAACAGGAGGAGGGCACCCCTCCACATTCCAGACTCATGACAGGGCTACCTGATAATTACCCTGACCTGGATGGCCCCAGGCTAGCCCAATCTCATCAGATCTCAGAAGCTAAGCAGAGTCAGCCGTGGTTAAGTACTTGGATGGGAGACCACCAAGGAATTCCAGGGTCACTTTGCAGAAGAAAGCAATGGCAAACCACCTCTGAATGTCTCTTGACTTGAAAACACTACTGGGTTGTGAATTGATGGTACTTTACCCATGCACACACACCCCTTCAATTAGCAGCAATTTCCATGTAGTTTTAAGAAAGAACCAGAAATACTACTGTTGGGACTTAAAATGGAAGAAGTCAATGTGGGGAAAAGGACGCTGATGTGGTATATGATCACAACGGCCAGAATGACTTATGCCCAATGTTGGAAACAGGATAGAATCCCAGAAATCGGGGATTGGATAAGGAAACTATTGTTTATGGTTGAAATGGACAAAATGACAAGGAAACTTAAGAATCTGGAAGCAGAAAAATTCTATGCAGACTGGAAAGATTTTAAAGATTACTTAGAGAAGTATTGGGATGTAAAGGACAATTTAGTTTGCTTTGACAGTTATTGAAAAGTGTGTGTTATCTAAGAAAACAATAGTTGAAAGAAATGTTACCGGTAGATGATGATTAAAAGATAAGGGAAAATAGAGAAAATTTAAGAAATGGGCTGGAGGTTTGGAGCACTGTGGGAAGCCAAGGGGGGGGGGGAGGGATAGGAAAAAGGATGTATAACAACTATTAATATAACTTGTATTTGACTTAATAATATATCCTAATAAATTGTTTTTGAAACAGAAAAAATGAGCAGCAATTTCCCATGGGATCTAAGCTCTTGGACTGATGGGGTAGAGAAGTCCCCGGACTATACAGTTTAAATAAACTTGAAGATGACCTAAAACGAGGAACATCTTCATGATGCTCATTTGAATGAAGGGAACTGCCGATGTTAAAAAGTTTCCTTGTTGGCACCAAGGTTGCCAATCGTTCCATCTCTTACTCTTCCCGCAGCTCCTACGACTGCCTCCTCGATGACCCCTTTGAACATGACTGGCCCAAACTCCCGGAGCTGCCAGGAATCAATTATTCCATGGACGAACAGTGCCGCTTTGATTTTGGAGTGGGCTACAAAATGTGTACAGCGGTATGTTCCTGGAAAGATTAAATGTTTAACCATTCAACTCTCTTTGGGAGATGCCACATTGCTTGGCAGAAGTAAAATGGTGGAAAAGGAAGCTATCTCCATTAATCATAGTGCTCGTAGCTTGAGGATTGTGGCTGAGTTAATTTAGTGCACCGCTCGCCTGGGATAACAATTATCTCATTGTTATTATCTATTTACACAGCATCTTCAGTGCGCTCGAAGGGGTAGCCTAAGTTAAGGCAGAACAGTATGTTTGCAGCGTGTTTCTGTTTCATAAGGGGAATGGAGTTTCAATGAAGCAAAACAGTCGCTTTGTCCCCCAAACAATGGACAACTGGTACAAAAAACCCGATCTGTATCTGATGCTGTTTAGCACAGGTATTAAGCCTCAAAACTACCAAATCACTGTGTTATCCTGAAAGATGATTGCAAGAATATGACTCAGAGGAAGCTGTGCGATGACCTGGGTTGAGGAATCCCTCCAGGCTTGGAAATGGAAGCTGTGCACTCCCTGAGCTGACCCCAAAGGGCCATATGTGGAGAAATTCTCCAACTGAGCTGGAACGGAGACAATTCTCCTTTATATTCCCTGTGTAATCCCACTCTGTAAACCAAGAGTGTGTCCAGAAGAGAGCAACCAGGATGGTGAGAGGGTTGGAATCCAAGTCTTACGAGGAAAGGCTGAAAGAGTTGGGTATGTTTAGCCTGGGAAAGAGAAGGCTTAGAGGGGACACGATGGCAGTCTTCAAATATCTGAAGGGCTGTCATGTAGAAGATGGATCAGATCTATTCTCTCTTGCTCCGGATTGCAAGATTAGATCTAATGGGTCAGTATCAGCTAAATTACAAGGAGTCAATATCGGCTAAATATCAGAAGAAACTTCCCAACTGTAAGAGTGGTTGAGCAGTGGAACAGACTGCCTCGGGAGGTGGTGGATGCTCCTTCGCTGGACGTTTTCAAGTGGAGGCTGGACGGGTATGTTGTAGGACTCTCTTTCGGCTATGCTCCTGCAGAGTGCAGGGGGTTGGACTAGATGACCTGCAAGGTCCCTTCCAACTCCAACATTCTATGATTCTATGATTCTAAGTGACCATGGGGAGCGTCTGCCTTTTCCTAAGTCAGACTATTTATTTGCTGTGACTAACAGCAGTTCTCCAAGGTCTCAAGCAGACAGGTCTTCCTACTTGAAATTCTTCAGGTTGGGATGCCAGGGATTGATCCCGGGACCTTCTGCACGCAAACCGTGCTTTCAACTACTGAACTATGGACCTTTCTCTGATGGAAATGTGCCGTTGAAAGAGTTGGGGGGGGTGTTAATATTGTGTCCCCAAATACTGATGTGCAGTCATATGCTGGTACGTCTTGGGTTCAGAACTCAGTTGAATCTTTGCAGCCGTTTTTCTTAACTACATCCTTTGTTTCTTCAGGTGCGAAAATGTATCTTGATTTCTCATCCTTTTAGTTCCGAACCTTTGACCCTTGCAAACAGTTGTGGTGCAGCCATCCGGACAACCCCTATTTCTGCAAGACCAAGAAGGGGCCTCCACTGGACGGAACGGAGTGCGCACCGAGCAAGGTGAGAATGCCCTTTCGGGTTTCAACAGTGGATCACGTTTCGGTGCATAGAAGCAGGAGCAAGGTGTTGGGTTGGGTCAGTTCCCCCCCCCCATATAAAATGGTCTCGGGAAACTCGTTAAATGGGGTTTGCTTCTTTCTTGTTGAGGGTCTGAATAGCCAAGTATCTTTGGGAAATCTAGATTCAGAAGGTAGCCGCATTGGTCTGCAGTAGAAAAATATGAAAACATAGCAGCATAAGAAGAACCCTCCTGGCTCAGACCAATAGTCCGTCTAGTCCGGCATCCCGTCTCACACTGTGGTCAACCAGTTCCTCTGGAGGACCAACAACAGGGCATAGAGGCCGAGGCCTTCCCCTGATGTTGCCTCCTGGCTCTGGGATTCAGAGGATAGCACTTCTGAATGTGTAGATTCTCCTCAGTCACCATAGCTAGTAGCCATTGATGGATTTATCCTTCACGAATCTATCTAATCCCCCTTTAAAGTTGTTTGTTACGTTGGCCAGCAGTACATCCTCTGGCAACAAATTCCACATTTTAGTCACTCTCTGTGTAAAGTAGTGTTTCCTTTTGTACGTCTTGAACCTACTGCCCATCAGCTTCATTGGAAGCCCTTCAGTTCCAGTATTTTGGGAGAGGGAGAAAAAGAGTTAGACTCAAGTCCAGTAGCACCTTTGAGACCAACAAAGAGGGTCAAAGTTCCCTTAAAGGGTCAAAGCTCCCTTCGGCGGTATGGCGAAGGGAGCTTTGACCCTTACAAGCTTGTACCCAAAAATCTTTTTGGTCTCTAAGTGCTACTGGACTCAAATTAGGGAGTCCAGTAAGCTGAGTGTACCAGAGTGTTGGTCTAAGAGATAGATTAAGGCAGGGGTCGTTTCGTAGAAAAAGAGCTAGGGGAACTCATTAGCATA
>NW_015166548.1:67211-88315 GCF_001447785.1 Gekko japonicus
GAGCCCCATGAGGGACCCGGCGGTGGACCTGCAAGGCCGGCGGGAGTACGAGGAAGCCCCGCGAAGGCCCTCCCTGGCCCCAGGCAGGCAGGGGTGGGGAGAGGCAGGGAGGAAGCAACTTACCCTCCCTCTTCTCCTGCCTCCTCCTGGCTAAATGAGGGCCAGAAGCGGGGCGGCCGGAAGCAAGGGGCGGGGCTTCGTCATGTGCCCCGCCCCCCGCCCCTCACCCGGGGGGACTGCGATCCCCCCGGAAATGACCTCTGGATTAAGGTCTGTCGCCATGTTGGTCTAAAGCAAGAGAACAAAGGGTGAGTCTAGTGGCACCTTCAACGAAGCTTAATTCTGGGCATAAGCTTCCATGTGCACACACACTTCTTCAGATACATTGAAACAAGACTTCCCCAAGCCTTACATATAGGTAGAGAGAGGGTAGGGGGTTAGTTGCCAGGAAGGGCTAGTTAGAGTCAAGATGCATAAGTAACTGGGCAATAAATACAGCTAAGATTGTAATAACACATTTGGTAAGACCTGTGAATCGCAGCAAATTAGCATACAGATAACGACAGAGTTAACAACAGCTGCGTGAGACCAACAAAGTTTAATATACCAAGCTTTTAAGATTTTAAATTGATGTGATTCTGGCATTTTAGATGTACAACTGAATTTTATTTTGAATGTTTTCAATCATAAATCAAGGTTATAATCATAAACCAAGTAATTCTCAGTATAAGTGAGAACTGAGTGACATAGCACATGTAATGAGATAAGAATCCAATGTCTCTGTTAAGCCCTGGGGGTTCCATTCTCCTGAGTGTTGTGATAACTCGTAATTCAGCAGTCTGTCATTCCAGTCTGTTTCTGAAATTCCTTTGAGAGAGAGGGCATTCCCGGAGGAGTGCTCATGTAAGCCAGCGAGGGCTTCAGAGGCTCAGACCAGCACTTTGAATTCAACTTGGAAATCCTGTGCGGGTCAAATGAACAGTACGCCAAAATACATTCCAAAACCCTGTGTTATTTTTTTCCCCCTCCCTTAGTGGTGCTACAAGGGTCACTGCATGTGGAAGAATACGAACCAGCTACAGCAAGATGGCAACTGGGGGGCCTGGACGAAATTCGGCTCCTGCTCACGGACATGTGGAACCGGCGTCCGCTTCAGAACACGGCAGTGCAACAATCCCATGTAAATCAGAAGAGTGTCTCTGTACCTGCTGGATCTAGGCATTTGTATTTGGAGGGCAGGGGGGTGGTGAACAAGCTAAGCATGAAGACTTGAGAGCCAGGAAGGAAACAACACTGGAACCTCCTCCCCTTCAAGGCAGGCACGCACCTGTGTTCTAATATATGTATACACACACACACACATAGAATCATAGAGTTGGAAGGGACCTCCAGGGTCATCTAGTCCAACCCCCTGCACAATGCAGGAAATTCACAAATACCTCCCCCCCCACACACACACACACCCAGTACCACTTGTTCCCTGTCTCTAGAAATGACTGACATACATTAAACACGGTCTCTCTTGGATGACTCATATGCTGTGGTCTACTCTGTAAGTGCATTTTGTGCATCTGCTCTGCAAAACGTCTGCCTGGTACACATAAATTAATCTGTGATGGGCTGGTGACAGATGTTCTTGTCCCACATGATGTGAGTGATTGGACAATACTTCTTCTCCCTTCTCTGTCTATGATGCTTTGACCCATTCTCAGTAATCCTCATGTACGGGCCTCTCCTAGGCCTTAGGTTCTCAAGGTTTATTTATTTATATTTACATTTATATCCCGCCCTACCCCGAAGGCTCAGGGCGGCTAACAAGGGCACTGTGTGCCGGGTTAAAACAATAACATATAATTTAAAAACAATAAATTACAATAAAATATCATAACAAATTACAACAAATTTCAGCAAGAAGGGGAGATCTTAACCTCACATAGCTACGTCCTACGATCTTGTCCTCAGAGGCGTGTCCAAGCACCTCGCTCCACCCTTGGGGCCAGGCAATCAGATGTTAGTACGCCAGGGCATAGGGGGTACAGGTGGAATAGCGGTCGCAGTGGCTCCTACTCAAAAGCCTGGCGGAAGAGCTCCGTCTTGCAGGCCCTGCGGAATTGACAAATACATAAATTATTTATTTATTTATTTATCTTTCAACTTTCTACCCCGCTCGAACCCCCAGGGGGTCTCTGAGCGGCTTACAGTTAATCGCTTATCCCTACCTATGGCCACATATGCTGGGGATGGGGACTGCCCTACCGGCACCCTGTGGAGGTCTTTTTTTTGTTGATCTTCTTCCTCCCGGTCAGCTTGGCTTTTTCCGGCTTCCTTCCGGCTCTCACTTCCTCCTTCTCCTCACGGTCTTCCGATGGTGGATCGGCAGGCCCTTTTGGCGCGCAGGTACGCTCCGGTGCGGCTCCGGCTCCGTCCACTTAGGCACCGCCGCGCCTGCTTTGAATAAATAAGGTCCCATACAGAGGTTTTCTTATGGCCAAGTCTTCAGTGGTCATACGAATCCAGAATACCTTCCAGTACAATACTTCATCATTCAGAGTGTGGAAATCTGCTCTAGGTCCTTACCATTCTACATGGATTCATTAGATAATCTTAAACCAGCCACCGTTCTTCCTGTCCCTCGTGGCAAAACGGGAATAATTGTATCCACTGCCCTTGCAGTATGTGTGGGGTGCTTTGCACACCATAAAACACTACATAGATGCGAATCATTAGCATTTTTATCGGTGGAAGTCGAGGGCTACGGTGGCTCAAGGGTTTAAGACGCTGAACTGCAGACCAGAAGGTCGGTAGTTCACAGGGGTCATTTCGTAGAAAAAGAGGTGCAGGAGCTCATTAGCATAACTTATTAGCATAACTTGTTTGCATACGCCACACCCCCTGACATCACTGGAAGTGTGTCAGAAGGCAACGCCCACCGCTCAGGTTCCACTGGACTGTTTTGGATTGCTAGCTATTGAGGGGGGGGGGCACGTGCAGATCTGTCCTCACAGAGGAGGGAGAGCTTGTACCTGAATAAAACTTGGTCTTAAAGGTGCCACTGGAATGTTTTGGATTGCTAGCTATTGGGGGGGTCGGCGGGAAGGTAACAGCATTCCGTGCACATTGGCGTGTAGTCACGCCGGCCACATGACCAGGGAAACATCTTTCGACAGCACTGGCTCTTCGGTATGGAGACGGAGATGAGCATGGCATCCCTAGAGTCGGATTTGACTGGCTTTCGAGCAAGGGAAACCTTTACCTTTACCTACCATCAAGTCACAGCCAATTTATAGCAACCCCATAGGGTTTCCAAGGCAAGAGACTAACAGAGGTGGTTTGCCATTGCCTGCCTCTGCGTAGCAATCTTGGACTTCCCCGGCGGTCTCCCATCCAAGTACTAACCAGGTCCGACCCTGCTTAGCTTCTGAGATCTGTCGAGATTGGGCTAGCCTAGGCCATCTAAGTCAGGGCAGCAGTGTTCCTAATAACCGTGTATTGATTGGAAAGGAAGATGACCCTGAATGTAAGATGACCCCTCCTTAAAAAATGACAATAATGTGGATCAAATGACAATAATGTGGCTCAACCCAGGCGAGTCAGATCTCAGAAGCGAAGCAGGGTCGACCCTGGCAAGCACTTGGGTGGGAGACCTCCTTGGAATGCCAGCAGTTGGGAGGCGGAGGCAGGCTTTATTCAGCCACCTCTCTGAATATCCTCCAGGCCCCCAATAGGGGTCAGTCACCAGAGGTCGCCATGACTTCCAGGTGCACACACACTCACATGCGCGCACACACACACGCATGCAAAATGCAAAAAAGATCCAAAAGAGTTATACACACACACAAGTTATTGGACATTCCTGTCATTTGTATGCAAATGTAAGACAACCCTCTCTTTTTAAACCACATAACTATGTAAACAGTAAATCTTGCATTTGAGTCAATACTATAATATGTGGGAGCACATGAACACATGGTGTAGTGGTTAAGTGCGCGGACTCTAATCTGGGAGAACCAGGTTTGATTCCCCACTCCTCCGCTTGCACCTGGCTGGATGAAGTTGGGCGAGCCATAGTTCTGGCACAGCTGTTTTTGAAAAAGAGCAGTTTCTGTCAGAGCTTTCTCAGCCCCACCTACCTCACAGGGTGTCTGTTGTGGGGAGGGGAAGGAAAGGAGTTTGTAAGCCGCTCTGAGACTCCCTTGGGTAGTGAAGGGCTGGGTATAAATCCAGTCTCTTCTTCTTCTACCTCACAGGGTGTCTGTTGTGGGGAGGGGAAGGGAAAGGAGTTTGTAAGCCGCTCTGAGACTCCCTTGGGTAGTGAAGGGCTGGGTATAAATCCAGTCTCTTCTTCTTCTACCTCACAGGGTGACTGTTGTGGGGAGGGGAAGGGAAAGGAGTTTGTAAGCTGCTCTGAGACACCTTCGGGTAGTGAAGGGCGGGGTATAAATCCAGTCTCTTCTTCTTCTACCTCACAGGGTGTCTGTTGTGGGGAGGGGAAGGGAAAGGAGTTTGTAAGCTGCTCTGAGACACCTTCGGGTAGTGAAGGGCGGGGTATAAATCCAGTCTCTTCTTCTTCTTCTACCTCACAGGGTGTCTATTGTGGGGAGGGGAAGGGAGAGGAGTTTGGAAATCGCTCTGAGACTCTCTTGGGTAGTGAAGGGCGGGGTATAAATCCAATCTCCTTCTTCTTCTACCTCACAGGGTTTCTGTGGTGGGGAGGGGAAGGGAAAGGAGTTTGTAAGCCGCTCTGAGACATCTTTGGGTAGTGAAGGGTGGGGTATAAATCCAATCTCCTCCTCCTCCTCCTCTTCTTCTTCTACTTGGTCCATCAAAGTCACTATTGTCTACTCCGACTAGCAGCGGCTCTCAGGCTGAGGTCTTTCCCATCACTTGCTGCCTAGGAAGATGCATAGAGGTTGGGGATGAGAAGATGATTCTTGCAGGGGTAGAGAACTCTTAATGCATTTCTTTTGCCTTTCCTTCCCTCCTTCTCCAAAGTGCTGGGAGCACCATGCTAGCGTTTGCTGCCAAAATGGGGCAATTGAGTTTGCGGGGAGTTGGAAGGGGGTGGAAATAGGATTCACAATCCAACCTCTGAGTCTCCCTAATACGATCTCTTCTCTAACTCTTCACCCCACCAAGGCCAGTGAACGGGGGTCGAGACTGTGCGGGCGTCAACTTTGAGTACCAGCTGTGCAACATGGAGGAATGTCCAAAACACTACGAAGACTTCCGAGCTCAGCAGTGTCAGCAGCGCAACTCGCATTTCGAGTATCAGAGCAGCAAACACCACTGGCTGCCCTACGAGCATCCCGACGGTAAGCGGTCCCCTTTCCTTGCTCTTGTCCCCTTTCTGCAGACTTTGGTCTAGGTCACACGGCACTGTAAATGCGCCTTGTCCCCGCTTTAATTTAAACAGGAATATTTTGTTCCGGTTCTGCATGTCTACACCACCCCTCAAGAGCCATCCCTCTTACGGGCTGCTGGCTGTCCCCCTCGCCCTCGTCCCCATCCGGCGACGGCAGCAGCTGCTCTTGGGCGGCCACGGGGCCATCCTTGCCATCGGCCCAGTCGCCGCCGGCCTGGCGCGCCTTCTCCCAGCGCTTCTGGGCCAGCAGGAAGGCGCGGGGCGCGGGACGCTTTAACGTGCTGCTCGGGCGCCATCTCCACCACCTGCTTTTTTTAAAAAAAAAAAACAATCTACAGAGAGTGGTCAGATGGCCCTATTCGCAATCATTTCGCAATCATTGCGAAAGAGGGCTGTCCATATAGGTGAAATCGCGCATTCAAAGCGCGAGAGCCAGGAAAGTACTTGATTTTCCCGGGGTCAGGAAAACCCGCGAGTATTGCGAGAGTGAGCCTGCTTCGGTGCGGGAGGCGGATCGGCGCATGTGAACAGAAACTTTAAATGCGGGAGGAAACAGTGGCGAATCCCGATCAAAGGGACAGTGTGACCGCACCCTTTGTCTGGGTGGTTCGGTTGTTTGCTTCACTTCACTGGGAGAGAAGTCACGTATGTACATGTTGTCAAGTGGCCACCAACTTACAGCCGCCCCAAGTGAGAAGCAGAGGGGGTTTCTGCACAGCCTTCCTTGGTGGTCTCTCATCTAAGTGCTTCTGAGATCTGGTCTCTCATTTAAGCTTCTGAGATCCGACAAGATCGAGCTACGCCATGATGCCTTCCCTCCCAAGTGTAGTGGTTAAAAGCAGTGGAATCTAACCTGGAGAACTGGGTTTGATTCCCCGTTCCTCCTCCACATGAGCCTTCTGGGTGGCCTTGGGCCAATCACAGTTCTCTCCGAGCGCTCTCGGCCCCACCTACTTCACAGGGTGTCTGTTGTGGGAAGAGGAAGGGAAGGCAATTGTAAGATGCTACAAGACTCCTTTGGGTAGAAAAAAAGCGGGATGTAAAAACCAACCCTTCTTCTTTTAATGAGATGACAATCCACACAAACGGGGACGAGTAGCTCTTCTATGTTTCCTTGTCCTATAGCAGGATTTGTCTTCTCGTGCTGCCTTCCATTCCTCCTGGATTCTAGTTTAACCAAGAGAATCTATCAACTTAATTTTGAAATAGGACGGTGGGCAGATTGCTATCAATTCTAGCACGTTGCATCTTCCCCCCCCACACACACACACACTTTCCATGGTACTGGTGTGCTACGCTGCAGGGTTCAAAAAGACACAAGGCAAACGGTTGCTGGAAAACTCTGACCCTCGCCAGGCTGAGCAGAGATATTTATTGAAAATAATTCCTCCTTCCCCCTCCTTTATTCCCCCCTTCGTCAGGGAAATTTACAGGCATACGTTCATGGCATGGAATGTGTTGATCTCAACCTTACAGCTCCTTATCTCTTGTCCCTCTGCCAAGGTAGCTTCTCACGATGAACGCAGCAGATGTTTTCTGCCTTGTGCAATTAGCTTAATACCTAGGTTCTCAACCTTTCCGGGAGAACAGCCAGGAGACCAGGAACAACGTTAACACTCTCGGGTTTGCCTCGCAAGAGCGAACAACATTGCCCCTATACTGGTGCATTGCCAAAGAACAACTCTGATGTGGTGATATTATGATTATATTCAGGGCTTTTTTTCCGGGGGAATGCGCTGGAACAGAGTTCCGGAACCTCTTTGACAAAATTCTTTTTTTAAATGTTTAAAATTTCACGAGTTTTCAGTATACAGATTGAAAACGTCATTGCCCTCTTGAGGGTTCCGGCGCTTCTTTTTTTAAAAAAGAAAAAACAACCCTGATTGTATCAGTATCACGCAGGGCTCTTTTTGTAGCAGGAACTCATTTGCATATTAAGCGACACACCCCTAATGTAGCCAATCCTCCAAGAGCTTACAGTAGCCCCTGTAAGAAGAGCTCTGTAAGCTCTTGGAGGATTGGCTACATTAGGGGGGTGTGGCCTAATATGCAAAGGAGTTCTTGCTACAAAAAGAGCCCTGGGCCCCGAGTCAAAGTCATGTGCTACTGAGCATGGGTAAAACTTAACGCTGATACATCATGGCCATGATGCTGGAGAAGGATGGTTAACGCTGGTCCTTGCACTATTTCCCTGATCAAAAAATGCCCCTCAGGTTGCATTAAGGCCTAGTAGGGGAAAAAGACAGGTCCAGTAGGGGGAAAAAGACAGACACAGTACATGTTCTTGCCTATTTACCTTATTGAGGCTTAGAACATCCCTGGGGAGGGGATGTTTTCAATTGGGGAAACAGTGTGTGTGGGGGGGATGTGTCCCCCACCGCTTCCTCGGGACTCCAGCCCTAATCCCCCTCAACTCCCCCTCCGCCGTTGTTTTTAGGACCAAATAACATTTGTAGTTCTAGTGGCAGAACTGTCCTTTAGGTTCATGAACATCGTGTTCCAAACCTATTGACAGCCAGTGGGGTGCAGTGGTTAAGGCGTTGGACTGGGATCTGGGAAACGTGGGTACAAATCCCAATTCTGCCCTAAAACTCACTTGGTTGGACCCAAACTTGCTTTTCTGCTAGTTAGAATGGAAGGGGGTCCACTGTGACCACCAAAGGCGGACCAGGGGACATGAGTGGAGGAGGAGGGGATTGGATTTATACCCCGCCCTTTTCTACCCAGAGGAGTCTCTGAGCATCTTACAATCTCCTTTCCCTTCCCCTCCCCACAGTAGACACCCTGTGAGGTAGGTGGGGCTGAGGAGGGGATAGGATTCACAATTCAACTTCTGAGTCTCCCTAATATGGTCTCTTGAGAGATCACCTCTGAAAGAACTTGTGACTGACGCAAGGTTACACCAGCAGCTGCATATGGAGAAGTGGAGAATCAAACCCGGTTCTCCCAGATTAGAGTCCGTGCTCCTAACTGGCTCTCCTCTCTCAGAGGGTGTGTGGCTCCTCCTCCTGCTGTATCAATTTTGTGGCTAGCTCCGCCTCCTATGGCACCCTGCTCCGCACCTGAAACCAAGGTACCCCTGTTCGCACCTGGGGTCTGGCATCCTTCCAGAGGGTGCTGGGCATATCTGTGGGGGCATAGCCCCCCTCACCCACACCCCCCCCCCCCCGCCCCCCCCCCCCCCCGGCTAGCTGCAGGACTGATTGGTACACATGAGCACCCCTTTAGGAAACCCGGTTTTAGAGGAAGCATGAGATAGCAGTGGTAAGGTAAAGGTTCCCTTGCTCGAAAGCCAGTCGAATCCGACTCTAGGGTTGCGGTGCTCATCTCCATTTCAAAGCCGAAGAGCCAACGCTGTCCGAAGACGTTTCTGTGGTCACGTGGCCAGCATGACTAAACATTAAGGTGCACGGAACGCTGTTACCTTCCCACCGTAGTGGTACCTATTTATCTACTTGCAATGTCTTGCTTTCGAACTGCTAGGTTGGCAGGAGCTGGAAGTAGAGACGGGAGCTCATTCCGTCGTGCGGCAACTTCGGGTCTTGAACTGCTGAACTACTGACCTTCCACAGCCTGCAGTTCAGCGTCTTAAAACCACTTGAGCCACAGTGGTACTCAGTAACAAATAAATTCCTGCCTTCTGCAGTTACCAAGAGATGCCAGCTTTACTGCCAGTCCAAGGAGACAGGAGACGTTGCATATATGAAACAGCTGACCCACGATGGAACTCGCTGCTCCTACAAAGACCCCTTCAGCATTTGTGTGCGTGGAGAATGTGTGGTGAGTGACAATTGTGGCTGTTTTGGTCTTTTTAAGTGGCTCCTTTTAACTAGAGTGCCTTCCAAGACATGCTGTGAGCGGCCTCAAAATTTGTCGTGTAAAAATGTTTCCACTCCCATGAATGTTTTTAGAAAGATCCTTTGGAACAGGGGTGGCCAAACTATGGCTCGGGAGCCACACGCGGCTCTTTCACACCTATTGTGCGGCTCCCGGGCAGGGCAGTCGGGGAAGCTAAATATCATTAGCAAACAAATATCATTGGACAGCTGGAACACTCTGTCTGGGGCAAGTGATGCTCTGTATTTTTGGTGCATGGGGGGCAACAGTGGGAGGGCTTCTGGAGTTCTGGCTCTGCTGATGGACCTCCTGATGGCACCTGGGTTTTGGGCACTGTGTGACACAGAGCATTGGCCTGATCCAACATGGAGCCTCTTGTGTTCTTAGTGGCTATTGGTCAACACGGAGTTTTTTGATAGTGTAAAGACCATAATTTGGATTTGGGCCACGCTTGGTCTGCAGAAGGTCCCAGGTTCAATCCCCAGCGTCTCCAGTTAAATGGATCAGGTGGTAGAAGATGTGAAAGGACTCCAGTTAAGACCCTGGAGAGCCGCTGCCAGTCTGAGTAGCAATACTGAACTTGGCCAGGGGTCTGATTCACAATAAGACAGCTTCATGTATTCATTGCGGTAGAAACTTTTCATGACATAGCTTTTTACCATGAGTCTTGTTCATTTTGCTTTCCTTCGCAAGCAAATGGATTTGGAAAAGAGAAAGGGTTCCTTTAGCATTCCTGTTACCAAGTCCAGCAAATAAGAACGTAAGAAGAGTCCTGCTGGATCAGACCAGTGGTCCACCTAGTCCCGCATTCTGTCTCACACAGCGGCCAGCAAGTTCCTCTGGAGGACCAAAATTAGGGTACAGGAACCGAGGCCTTCCCTTGACGATATAACCAGGGCCGATATTTAGGCATATGAGGAGGGGGGAAATAAGAAATCTGTATTGCACAACTTGGGAAACAGAATTCCACAACCTGTATGAGGAACATACCTTCAGCCAGGTAGCTGCATATTATTTTGGTCATCTCTGCCTCTTTCAGTCCAGGGAAAGGGCGTTTACCTGCTGCTCAGCCCCTTTTTTGGTTTTTGGAATTTCACCAGCCATATGGGCTAGCAGCTTGCATCTCTATTTTTGTTAATAAAAATGGAGAGTCTCAGGATGCTGAATGCTGGGCCCGGGGATTTGATTCCCACAGAGTGTAGTTGCAGAGTACAGAGAGCCTGCTATTTACGATTATTGATAACGGCAGCAGATACGAGCTGGATTCTGTGCTTTTCCGAATGGTACCTCCCACAGTTCTGAGTTCCGGTGCTTTGCTTGAACTTCTCTCCACAGAAAGTGGGCTGCGACAAGGAAATCGGGTCCAACAAAGCTGAAGACAAGTGTGGCGTGTGCGGAGGAGATAATTCCCACTGCCGGACAGTAAAAGGGACCTTCACGCGGACCCCAAAGAAGCCTGGTAGGGATAACTCCGCCTCCCTGACTCTTCCGTGGTGCATGTAGCGCTATAGCTGTGAATAATGAAAGTCAAAAAAGCTAATCTCTCTGTGTCCGGCTGCTGTGTTGCAGTCATGGAGACCCCAGCCTGTGCGTGGAGTTCTTCAGGATCAGGAGCTCCCTAATTGCCTTTTGTATCCGGGAACAGTCTGTCCAGATACAGAGTGAGGATGTAGATAGAGCGAGGATTAGGGGAAGGGCTGTGGCTCAGGGGAAGGGCCTCTGCTTTGCATGCAGATGGTCCCAGGTTCAATCCCTGGCATTTCCAGTGATAGATCTAGGCAGCAGGTGATGTGAAAGACCTCCGCCTGAGACCCCGGAGAGCAGCTGCCAGTCTGAGTAGACAATACTGACCTTGATGGACTGATGATCCGGTTCAGTATAAGACAGCTTCATGGGTGTTCATGTGTGATGTACGCACAAAACATTCTGCAGTATTGGAGACATGTGGTAGAAGAGAGCCACGACACTCAAAATGGGCACGGGACACATTAACCACATCGGACTCGAATCCAGTTCTCCTACCACAGACCAACCCACCTACCCTCCTGATAAAATGGATAGTCATAGTCAGGGGTCATTTCATAGGAAAAGAGGTGCCTGAGCTCATTAGCATAATTCATTAGCATAACTCATTTGCATATGTCACACCCCCTGACATCACCGGAAGTGTGTCCGAAGGCAACACCCACCGCTCAGGCGCCACTGGACTGTTTTGGATTGCTAGCTATTTGGTGGGGGGGGGGGAACGTGCAGATCTGTCCTCGCAGAGGAGGGAGAGCTTGTACCTGAATAAAACTTGGTCTTAAAGGTGCCACTGGACTGTTTTGGACGGGGGGGCGGGGGGGGGCTCTGCAGCTTACCTGGCTGCTTCTTGCTCTGACTGAGGGCTGCTGGGAGCAGGGGGTGGGACTTGTTGCATGTGCCCGCCCCCTGGGCTCTTTACTGCCGGAGCTCCGCTCCTGTGCGCTCCTGCAGGAGATGTCCCCTGGTCATAGTCCTCATGAAAATGTGGGTCCAAAGTCTATGTCATAACTCTTAAATCTACGTCAGTCCACGTGACCGTGTGAAGTCAACCTGAAATGGTCTCTTCCCTATTCATTTTACACGGATTCGTCTTATGAATTGTTCACATTACCGTTCGGCCTTTCTCCCAAAACACTAGAACTTGGGGGCATCCCATGAAGCTGATGGGCAGTAGGTTCAGGACGGGCCATAGGAAATGCTACTTGACACACAGAACAATTAAAATGTAGAATTGGCTGTCAGAGGATGTAGTGATGGCCACAAGAATAAATAGCCTTGAAAAGGGATTAGATAGATTCATGGAGGATAAGTCTATCAATAGCTACAAGCTATGGTGACTGAGGAGAGCCTCCACATTCAGAGGCACTAATCCTCTGAATCCCAGAGCCAGGAGGCAACATCTGGGGGGGGGGCTCAGCCTCTATGCCCTGTTGTTGGCCATCTGGAGGAACCGGTTGTCCACTGTGTGAGACAGGATGCTGGACCAGATGGACTATTGGTCTGATCCAGCAGGATCTTGGATCAACCCACTTTTTGAGGATGTTCTAGGCTATGTCGCTGTGAGTTCTGGGCATGTATATCTGAACCATTCACAAAGTCCAGTCTACTAATGGGGGGAAAGTCTGGTTGATGGTTGTCCTTGAGGCGGGTGTTTGGAGCAGCGGACCACTTTATCTTCGCTTCTAGAGGGATGTCTCGCCTTTTATCATTAGATTTCATTTGGCATTCCAGGAGTTAACCCCCAAGCAAGTTTAACCGACCTCTTCCAACAGGGAAGCAGTTAAGCAAGAGGTGCCAAAAGGAGCTCGAGGTTCTGGAAAACCAAATCTGCAAGTATCCGACTCATTTTTCGTGGCTCTGGTTTTAGTCTTAGCTTTTCATTGACTGCGTGCAGAATGGCTTCAGAGCTGTTGTGCGGGTGACGATACGTGAACGTTTGACGGATCGGTGTCGCCCGTGTGAAGCTAGTCAATGAAAATTCAAGACTTCAGTGCCCCGGTCACTAACAAAAGACATTCTGTTTAAGGGAAGACGAGAGGAGCGTTCACTTTGCCCAAAGGAGCCCGCGATGTCTCTGTTTCTGAAACCAAAGAATCTAAAAATATCCTGGGTAAGTGTCACCCAGTTGCAGAATGTTGAGCATCCATAGCCACCGTAGACCGTTCTTTCTTTTTTGCTGCCTGTCTCATTGCTGGGAAGTCACTTACGCTCATTTGCAAAAAATAAACCCGTACAGGCAAACCTTTTATGCTTCCTGTGAGGAATTCTTGATTGTCGATTCCAGTGACAGAATCGGCTGAGAACGTATCGTGCCTCCATCCATCTGTCATCCGTTCGCTAAAAAAATAATTTAAAAAAGGACATACGAGATCCTCAGTGAGCTGAATTTTGTTTCCAGTAGCCATTGCAGCAGTTTCACTGGGAACCAGTGTGGCATAGCGGGACTCGCAGGGCTCTTTTTGTAGCAGGGACTCCTTTGCATATTAGGCGACACACCCCTAATGTAGCCAATCCTCCAAGAGCTTACAGAGCTCTTCTTACAGGGGCTACTGTAAGCTCCTGGAGGATTGGCTACATTAGGGGTGCAAAGGAGTTCCTGCTACAAAAAGAGCCCTGGGTCACTCGGAAGGGTGTCAGACTCAGATCCTGGGAGACTCAGGTCTGAATTCCAACTCTGCCATGGAAACTCACTGAGTGACTTTGGGCCAGTCACACGCTCTCTGCCTAACCTGCCTCACAGGGTTGTTGTGAAGATAAAATGGAGGCGAGGAGAATGATGCAGACCACCTTGGGTCCCATTGGGGAGAAGGCCAGGATATAAATAAATCAAATAAGTATGTCAGTCAGTCAGTCAGTTAACACGTGCACAATCCTCTGATCTCAGTCAGTGGAAAAACAAACGGATTCTTCATGATTCACATTTATTCATTTATTTATTTATATCCCGCCTTTCACCCCAGTGGGGCACCCAAAGAGGTTGATGTAATTCCCTTCTACTCTGGTTTATCCTCACAATAACCCTGCGAGGTAGGTTCGGTTGGAGTGTGTGACAGGCCCAAGGTCACCCAGCGAGCTGTGTAACTTCAGTGTTGACCTTCCACAAAACCGCAGGAAGCATAAATGGTTTCCCTAAATGATCCAAATCGTTATGGTCATCCGGTCGCCATAACAACCGAAGTGGCTGATAGGTTTGCAATAAGACGAGCTTGCTTTTCTCCTCCTCTGTGCCCGGCGGAAGGAAACGCAAGACTGCCTAATTGTGCCAACGCGGCCAACCTATCTCTCCTTTTCTTAGAACTCTTCGTGGGCCTATGGATGTTCTCCATCTGCAAATGGGACCTGCCTCTTCTTGCCGCCGACTAACGTTAGCTATGATTTTTTTTGTTTCCTTTCTTCTTTCTGCTTTCTCCCAATGCCTTTACTGCACATGCCAAAGGGTACCTTAAGATGTTTGACATCCCACCGGGTGCTAGACATGTGTCTCTCCAAGAAGACGAGGCTTCCCCTCACATTCTTGGTAAGTGCTTCTCTGCTTGTGCTTGGTCGTTACAGCAGCGGCCTTCATACCAAAGCCACTTTCTGGAACATTCCAGCAGTACTGCGAGAGCAATACCTTACAGGGCTGTTGTAACAGTTGCTTAAATCTGCATTCTTGAAAATGCTAATTAATTAATTAATTATCTTATAGCATTGTGTGTGGAATAGCCAGGAGATCCCAGAAGGGATTGTTTGGCTGCTGAAGCTGTAGCTGGTTTTGGCACCACTAGGTGGCGAGCTATGCTTATTTTTAGGCTGAGAGACTTGCCTAAAGTCACCCAGCTAGCTTCAAGTGGGGAAGTGGGGAATCAAACCCGGTTCTCGAGATTAGAGTCCGCCTTCTTAACCACTAGACCAAACTGGCTCTTCCTTGAAAACGCTGCCACTGAGCTATCCTGTGCTCTACTCGTCTATTTTATTTATCGTCTGCCTTTCTCACTGAATCTCAAGGCGGATTATGTAATGTAAGGCAGTATGATCGATCAAACGAGGAACTGTCTAACAAACAATGTAATAGGACTGGGATAGCAGAAGTCTGAAACAGGACGTAAGGATTAAACGTGACATGTTGAATAATGCAAGAACTGGTATTGTGTACGTAGAAATATAATGCAGCGAGAACAAAATAAAAGCATACTGCAACAGAGTATAGTAAAGGTAAAGGTTCCCTTGCTCGAAAGCCAGTCGAATCCGACTCTAGGGTTGCGGTGCTCATCTCCATTTCAAAGCCGAAGAGCCAGCGCTGTCCAAAGACGTTTCCGTGGTCATGTGGCCGGCATGACTAAACAACAAGGCGCACGGAATGCAACAGAGTATACATATTAGTATATTCCCTTTGGGGGGGGGGAAATCTTCTGTAATCATTCTGTTATACTGCAATCCTATCCCTTTCTCAAAATGTCCCTCTGAACATGTATATTTCACATAGTTTGCTGTTGATGGAGCTCATCTCGCACTTCATTTTGTAACTTTTAAATACTTTTAAAAAATTTTAAATGGGGTAGAAGCATTTCCACTTACAATGCCAGGCAAGCGCTCATTCTGTCTTTATGAAATATCACATAATTCCAATTTGTTTTTCATAAACGGACCTTTTTTTAAAACCAGCTTCCGAGCTCAAACGCTGCTTTCGGGCACCCTCTTCCCCCCCCCAAAAAAAATCAATTTCAGACCCTACTTTAAATATAAAAAACATATTTTCTCGCCCTCCCTTCTACCGTTGCATATCTCATTCCTGTTGCCATGCATTTTAAAATATCAGTTTGGGGATGTTTCTGTGATAGTATTCATAGCCCGATGAAAGCTAACAATTTATCGGCGTCCGACGGCTCCAAAGTTATAATAGCAGAGAAGCGAGGAGTTTGCTTTTCCCGCGCTGCAGGGGACCATCCGAGCAGATGTAGAGAAATGCCTGTAATGTTCCTTCCATGCAGGCGGCCACCACAGGAATCTGTTTGTAGCCACTGGGTTCCTCTCCGTGGGCCATTACTGTCGATTGCCGATATGACTCACAATCACGGGCTCGGTCCGGGGTGAGAAGAAGACTTAGGATGCAGAGATGGGAGGCAGTCGTAGTCCATGGAGTGGCCCTCCTCCCTGAGCGAGAAAGCTGTGATTATTACCTTTGGGTAGAAAACCAGGAAATGAAATGGTGCTCCCTTTTATCAGATCGATATCCGATGGAGTGGGATTTAAGAGCCGTAAGGCTTTTTAGCGGCAAAGGGTTTCGCGAGAAGCAGTAAAGAAACGGGGGCCACAAAAGCAGATGCCTCTCAGAGCAAAAAGTACGGAGCTGTCAAAGGAATCCAGGGGAAGTGTGGGACTGTCAGAGGAATGGGAGGGGGCTGTGGTTAGTGGTGGAAGATCTGCTTAGCATGCAGCAGGTCGTGGGTTCAGCATCTCCAGCTGAAACAACTTAGCAGTAGATGATGTGAAAGTCTTTTGGTTTTAGACCCTGGACAGCTGCTGCCGGTCTGAGCAGATGTTAGCCGAATTGCTTTATTTACAGCAAATTGGCAATTTATAAATGGGTCCTTGCCAACTATACCAAGGTCCTGTTCCCACCAAGAGTTACCAGAGAAGGATTCGAGGCTGTTGTTGTTAAAATAAATGTATTTTACTTAAGAAAATAAATCTCATACAAACAATACTGATGCACTCGCACATTCAGTCAAGTTCCTTAGAAATACAGTATTAAAACAAGCACAATTGCATTAGCAGGTTGGGGGGGGTGATGATGGGCCATACTTCTCTGTCTTGCAGGTTGGATGTTCCAATGAAGAATGGATGGGGAGAAATAGAAACTAAAGGGAGTTCACACATGACCAGAACCAGCCAGAACGTGTGGGTCTCTTGACTGCAGATCAAGAGATCAAAGTAGAGGCAAGGGTTTGGGGATAGCAAGTGGGGCTCAAGAGGAGTAAAAAGCAGACAGGGGTTGTTGCGGGGGATGCTACCTAGGAAGGGCCAGGTGAATGGTCCTTACCTTTTATAGTGGGTCCATTAGGTGGGTGATAACTGTTCCAACCTGTGGACCCACCTACCTGTTAGTCCGTACCAAAAACAATCCTTTTGGTTGCATGTAGGGAGGGGTGGTGACCTATAAGGAGTGGCCAATATTGTAATCTAAAACCTTACTCAAAGGAGGGCATCTGAGCAGGTGTGAAAACCTTGGCGTCAGGATGCTCCATTGTAGTGTTGATGAAGCTGGCCATTCTCATTGTGAACCAAATGTCCATTTGGCAGGAAATACCAATGCAGGAACAAAGCAGTGATGTGTCGTACGTGACCACTAATGATTCAGCAATGGGGGCTGTCTCTGCTCAAGTTGTTGTTTCTTACTGCTCACAATAATGGAGGTGTGTGCGTCTTCGCCAGGCTGATAACTGTGTAGCTGAAACCTTCTTTCCACAGTTCTCTGAGCCTGTGTGTGTGTGTGCACAGTCCATTGTGTGTAGCAATAAACATAGTTCATAAAGCAAAATATTAAGTTCATTCTCTAACATAGACAGTGTTGACTTTGATAGACCAATGGTCAGATTCGGTATAAAACACTTTCATGTGCTCATCTGCTTTGGGGAGGGGCTGTGGCTCAGGTGAAGAGCCTATTTTGCAAGCAGAAGGTCCCAGGTACAATCCCAGGCATCTTTGTTAAAAGAATCAGGTAGCAGGTGGTGTAAAAGATCTCTAGGTGATGTGAAAGAGCCAGTTTGGTGTTGTGGTTAGAAGCGCGGACGCTAATCTGGGAGAATCGGTTTTGGTTCCTCATTCCTTCACATGCAGCTGCTGGTGGAACCTTGGGTCAGTCATAAGTTTTCTCAGAGCTGTTCTCTCAAGGGCTGTCCTCGAGAGAGCTCTCTTAGCCCTACCTACCTCACAGACAATGCTCCCTCTAAGCTGTGGAGTCTTGTGAGCAAAAATTCTACTTTGTGAGCTACTGGCATTAAAGTTGTGAGCCAGTGATTTGACTACTGCATAAATTAGTTTGCTCTGGAGCCATCCTTCCTGAGCAAAGACAAAAATGTGTGAGCCGGAGGCTAAAAAACTGTGAGTTAGCACACACTAACTCAGCTTAGAGGGAACACTACTCACAGGGTGTCTGTTGTGGGGAGGGGAAGGGAAAGGAGTTTGCAAGCCGCTCTAAGACTCCAAGTGAAGGGCGGGGTATAAATCCAATCTCTTCTCTTCTTCTTCTTCTAATATCTTTTATTAGGACCAGTGACAGTGACACAAAAGCAGAGTGCAGGCTTTCAGCTGCACCAATACTCTTCCTCAGGCTGTATGTTATGGGATGAAAGAGATGTTCTAGGCCAGGGCTCCTCAACCTTTTTAAGTCTGTGGACACTTCTAGAGTTCTAAACCGGCATGGCGGGTGCAACCACAAAATGGCTGCCACCAGGGCTTTTTTTTTTTGTAGAAAAAGCCCAGCAGGAACTCATTAACATAATAGGCCATACCCAACAGCAGAAGCTCGTTAGCATATTAGGCCACACCCCTGACAGCACAGTTCATTAGCATATTAGGCTTGCCTGAGTGCCCCGCAGCTGCGGGAAGCCCGGGCAAGCTGGCCCTTGGACAGGCCGGGGAAGGCACAGGGAGGCATTTAAATGTCTCCCCAGTCCTTCCAGGCCCCCCCCCGGCCAGCCCGCCTCAGAGTCACTGGGGGGGTCGCTCTCCAGGCCTTCCCTCTCTAGCCACGCATGCGTAGAGGTTTTGGCTATAGTGGGCATGGCCAACTCTGAAGCCAGCCGGAACTCCGTTCCTGTGCGTTCCTGCCCCAAAATAGCCCTGGCTGCCACAAAATGGCTGCCGCAGGAGGTGGAGCCAGCTATACAGCGGTTGCCCCGGCTTACCTTCTGTCACACAGTGAGGATCTTTGAGCTGTGGTAGCAGCTGCCGCCAAACTAGCCCGTCTAAAAATTTGCACAGTCAATCGAATGTTATATAGCTCTCTTTTTAACACGGATTACACAGTACAATAACTTTCATCACTTATCCTGTAGCGACGTTCAGTGTATTGATATAAATTTGTACGCACTGGAGCACCATCTGTGGTCAAGGAGCAGGCATTTAGCTAAAAGTTTCCTCTGCTCGATGCAGCGAACAAGATAGCGCTAGAATTACAACGTTCGTCACGAAATTCTGAAAGCGATGACTCTTCCCTTTTCCTGAATTGGAGACAATCGCTTCAAAATGGCTTGCATCCATTAGACAAGTATGTATAGATGAAACACGGAATAGATCCAAATATTGATATACAAAACAGCAGCAATAATTCCACTGACTAATTTACAAAACAGCAGGGCAACGCACCCCTACGGATTGAAGGCGGTTTTATTTGATGACTTCTTTGGCGTGCTTCCAACAGCTATGCTTTCGGCAATTCTTGTTTGGAAGCCAGCGTGAACGAGCAAAACTTCAGTAATGCGGACCCAGCCTGCTACTGTTCAAAAAGTTATTTTCGCAAACAATAGCCGGTGGGGTCTGCATTATTGAAGTGATGTTGCTCAAGTGTGTATGAATTTACATTAATACATTGAAGGTTGCCACATGATAAGTGATGAAAGTCATTGTACTGTGTCATTCGTGTTAAGCAGAGAGCCATATAACGTTTGATGCTCTGTTTTCGGTGTCATTTTGTTTATATTGTTCATCTACTCACACCGGACTTCTCTCTTGCGTCTGCGGTCAATCAAATGGCCAGTGGCCAATCAGAAGCCCACTTTCTAAAAACACTAGATGTGTACCAGGAAAGATGTCGGTAGGCATCGGGGTGCCCACAGGCACCGTGTTGGAGACCCCTGTTGCAGGCCATGATTTTAAAGGCCTTCTTTCTCTGACATCATTGTGCTGAATGTCAGAGCAATTAGATATCCATGCCTTTGATGTCAGGTGGCTTTCCTGTCCCTCTGAGTCAGAAAAGCAAACAATTGGTGTTTCTCCATTGGAAGTACAAAGGCCAGCAGCTCATCTTTCATCTCCCTGACACTAAGGGAGTTACACAGATTCCTAATAATGCAGAAAGCAAAGGCATTCCTCTAGTTTGGTGTAGTGCTTAAGTGCACAGACTCTAATCTGGGAGAACCGGGTTTGGTTCCCCACTCCTCCACTTGTACCTGCTGGATGACCTTGGGCAAGCCATAGTTCTGTCAGAGCTGTTTTCTCAAGGACAGCTCTGGAAAGAGCTCTCTCAGCCCCACCTTCCTTGCAGGGTGTCTGTTGTGGGGAGGGGAGGGGAGGGGAAGGGGAAGGATATAAGCCGCTCTGAGACTCCTTTGGATAGTGAGGGGTGGGGTATAAATCCAATCTCCTCCTCCTCCTCCTCCTCCTCCTCCTCCTCCATAGTCATTGTATTAACCATTTTGGAGATAAACTTAAGGTGATGGCGTGTGTTGTACAGTCAATTGAAGCCTTGTTCGATAGTTTTAACTCATGTTGTGGGTCAGTTCCCATATGCACAGGCTCCCATTAGTTCATTATCCTCCGGTTGACACATTCCTCTTTGCCGATTCAGGTATTTCCAAATTAGACTCTTTGCCCTCTTACTGGCCCGTAATCAGAATCCATAAACCAATCACAATCCACAGAAGACCTTTTATTAGGATTAGCTACCATGCCACAAAACTAGAACTCTCCCGGCCACAATGGGTTGAATAAGGAGCAGGTATCTGAGGCTAATGGAGCTGCGGTGGCTCAAGTGGTTAAGACGCTGAACTGCAGGCTGTGGAAGGTCGGTAGTTCAGCAGTTTGTGACCCGAGTGTGCCGCATGATGGAATAAGCTCCTGTCTCTAGTTCCAGCTCCTGCCAACCTAGCAGTTCGAAAGCAAGAAATTGCAAGTAGATAAAGATAAACTTCGGTGGGAAGGTAACAGCGTTCCGTGCGCCTTGGTGTTTAGTCATGCCGGCCACATGACCACGGAAACGTCTTTGGACAGCGCTGGATCTTCGGCTTTGAAAGGGAGATGAGCACCGCAACCCTAGAGTCGGACTCTACTGGCTTTCGAGCAAGGGAACCTTTATCTGAGGTTAACAAACTTTATTGTAGCGTAAGCTTCTGAGAAATACAGCTCCCTGACAAAGAGAGCGGTGTTTCTCGAAAGCTTATGCTGCAATAAAGTTTGTTCGTCTTAAAGGTGCTAGTGAGCTTCTTACTATCTAAGGTGGTGCTCCTAAGCGCATTTATTTGGACGAAGTCCCACTGAACTCAGTGGGGTTTACTTGCAAGTAAGCGTGCCTCAAGACTGAGCTGTGAGAGTAGGTAATACTCTCCAGTTCAAATCTCACCTTAGCCAAGGATGTATCTAAGGTGGACTTAAGTAAGTGCCTCATCTCTCAGCCTCTTTC
>NW_015166548.1:88335-103417 GCF_001447785.1 Gekko japonicus
TCTTTCCCTTGCATCCACAATACGGGGACATAATATGAGCCTACCGTGCAGGCTTGTTGTAATAGTTCCCAAAATCTGAATGCTTGAAAATGCTTTCTATAGATGCTTGTTATTAATCACTGGCCTATCCTCCTCTTTATATACTCTTGAAACAAACATTATGTCCCACCCTGCCAAATATTCAAAGATTGCTATTGGGGAAAAGGTTCAATCCCTGGCACCTCCAGTTCAAAGGATCAGGTAGGAGGTGATGTGGAAGACCTTAGCCTGAGACCTTGGAGAGCCACTGCCAGTCTGAGTAGACAACTCTGACTTTGATGGACCAAAAGGTGTGATTCATAGAATCATAGAATGTTCGAATTGGAAGGGACCTTCTAGTTCCCATCTAGTCTGACCCCCTGCACTCCACAGGAGCATAGCCGAAAGACAGCCCTACAACATCCCCGAAAGATGGTCATCCAGCCTCCGCTTGAAAACGTCCAGTGAAGGAGCATCCACCACCTCCCGAGGCAGTCTGTTCCACTCTTAGAGTTAGGAAGTTTCTCCTGATATTTAGCCGGTAACGACTCCCTTGTAATTTCCACCCATTAGATCTAGTCTTGCAATCCTGAGCAAGAGAGAATAGATCCGCTCCATCTTCTACATGACAGCCCTTCAAATACTTGAAGACTGCAGTCATGTCCCCTCTAAGCCTTCTCTTTCCCAGGCTAAACATACCCAACTCTTTCAGCCTTTTCTCATAAGACTTGGATTCCAACCCTCTCACCATCCTTGTTGCCCTCTTCTGGACATGCTCGAGCATGTCGACATCCTTCCTAAAATGTGGTGCCCAAAACTGGACACCGTACTCCAGGTGAGGCCTGACCATAGCAGAATAGAGTGGAACTACCACCCCCCGTGATCTGGACACAATGCTTCCGTTAATGCATCCTAGGACTGCACTAGCTTTCTTCGCAGTCACATCGCTCTGCAGGCTCATGTTTAGCTTGTGATCAACCATTCCGTGCAAGGCAGCTTCATGCATTCATGTGTATTGGATTTGTGTGGGGAGGGAATGGCTCTGCTTGTTAATAAGACGAATCGTGGCTCTCCCCCCCCACCTCCTTTTTAGCCGTTAAGAACCAGGCAACAGGCCACTACATTCTGAACAGCAAAGGGGAGGGATCCGACTCTCGCACCTTCATCGACATGGGCATCGAATGGGAGTACCACGCAGAAGACGACATGGAAACGCTTCACACCGATGGCCCCCTGCAGGATGCAGTTGTTGTCCTGGTAAGTCTCGAGGCCTTCACTGTTTGGGGAGATTCTCCTGCTCTGATCCAGGAGGGCTTATTTTCGTATGTTCTTATTTTCTTATGGTTCTCCCTTCCTCCATCTTTCATTCAGTCAGTTTGATGTAGTGGTTAGGAGCGGCGGACTCTAATCTGGAGAACCGGGTTTGATTCCCCACTCCTTCGCGGGCAGCCAGCTGGGTGACCTCGTTTCAGTCACAGCCCTCTCAGAGCTGTTCTCTCAAGAGCAGTTGTCTCAGAACTCTCTCAGCCCCACCTACCTCACAGGGTGTCTGTTGTGGGGAGGGGAAGGGGAAGGGGAGGAGATTGTAAGCCGCTCTGAGATTTCAAGTGAAGGATGGGGTATAAATCCAACACTTCTTCTTCCTCCTCCTCCACATGAAGCCAGGTGGGTGACCTTGGGCCAATCACAGTTCTCTCAGAGCCCTCTCAGTCCCACCTACCTCACAAGGTGTCTCTTGTGAAGAGAAGAAGGGAAGTCAAAAGTAGAGAATAAAAACCAATTCTTTCTTCTTCTTCTCCTCCTCCTCCACATGAAGCCAGGGGGGTGACCTTGGGCCAATCACAGTTCTCTCAGAGCCCTCTCAGTCCCACCTACCTCACAAGGTGTCTCTTGTGAAGAGAAGAAGGGAAGTCAAAAGTAGAGAATAAAAACCAATTCTTTCTTCTTCTTCTTCTTCTCCTCCTCCTCCTCCTCCTCCACATGAAGCCAGGGGGGTGACCTTGGGCCAATCACAGTTCTCTCAGAACCCTCTCAGTCCCACCTACCTCACAAGGTGTCTCTTGTGAAGAGAAGGAGGGAAGTTAAAAGCAGAGTATAAAAGCCAATTCTTTCTCCTCCTCCTCCTCCTCCTTCTTCTGGCCCTGCGCTCTTCCCATCAGGAAACGTACCTGCCTGTTTTTCTGTAGCAGCATCAACTTTTCTGCTTCTCCTTCTTCAGATCATCCCTCAGGACAACGACACGCAGTCCAGCCTGACTTACAAGTACATCATCCACGAGGACTCCGTGCCCAACGTCAATAGCAACAACGTCCTGCAGGAGGAGCTGGACACTTTCGAGTGGGCTTTGAAGACGTGGTCCCCGTGCTCCAAGCCTTGTGGAGGAGGCAAGTCATAATGTGGGTGTGTGCTGGGCAAGCCTTACGACAAGGTTGTTGTGACTCTGTTTGTGGGTGTGCGTGTGCGTTCAGGCATGCATGTGCATGCACTCACACACAGAGGGTTTGGTGTAAGTCTGAACTCTCCATAGACGATAAAAATACCAACTGAAGCTATCATGCTTTGGTCCCCTTAAGAGAACACTGGAGTCACTGGACAGACATTCATTGGTCAGTTTCAAAAAGGGGTGCGGCTACATTGTACCTGAATTGTTTGCTTGACACAGAACAAAGAGACCTTATTTGGCTTTAACCAAGAACCAGTTTGGTGTAGTGGTTAAGTGTGTGGACTCTAATCTGGGAGAACCAGGTTTGATTCCCCACTCCTTCGCTTGCAGCTGCTGGATGACCTTGGGCAAGCCGTAGTTCTGGCACAGCTGTTCTTGAAAAAGGGCAGTTCTGGAAAGAGCTCTCTCAGCCCCACCTACCTCATAGGGTGTCTGTTGTGGGGAGGGGAAGGGAAAGGAGTTTGGAAGCCGCTCTGAGGCTCCTTCGGGTAGTGAAGGGTGGGGTATGAATCCAATCTCTTCTTCTTCTTCTTCTACCTCACAGGGTGTCTGTGGTGGGGAGGGGAGGGGAAGGGAAAGGAGTTTGTAAGCCGCTCTGAGGCTCCTTCGGGTAGTGAAGGGCGGGGTATAAATCCAATCTCTTCTTCTTCTCTTCTTCTTCTTCATACCCAAGCAAGAAGTAAGAGTCACCCCTCTACCCAGACTGTTTGGAACCTTGTATCAAAACATAGTTAAAGCACATGGACCTTACACTAGAAGTAAGACTAAGCAAACACATTCCTCTCCGAACCCATCCTCCCTTATCTCATTAGTGATGCATCCAAAGTTCATTCAGACAGCCAGACCGCTATTCCAGCCAAAGAATTAGATAAGGAAAGAATGTTTACTCCTTGTCTGTCAGCACAGGCTTAATACGTACTCCAACTTAAAGCGTATCAAACACTTATCGATCTCTAATATTGAAACTTATAACTGGAACGCTAGAGTAGGAAGTCAAAAGGTAACTGGAATAACGGACAAGTTTGGCCTTGGAGAACAAAATGAAGCCGGGCAAAGGCTAACAGAGTTTTGTCAAGAGAACACGCTGGTCATAGCGAACACCCTCTTCCAACACCCTAAGAGGCGGCTTTACCCAGGGACATCACCAGATGGGCAACACCGAAATCAGACTGATTGTGTCATTTGTAGTCAAAGATGGAGAAGCTCTATACAGTCAATTTTAAAAAAACAGACCTGGAGCTGACTGTGGCTCAGGTCATGAGCTACTCATTGCAAAATTCAGGCTTTAACTGAAGAAACCTGGGGAAACCACTAGGCCAGGAGGACAGGAGGGCCTGGCGTGACATGGTCCATGGGATTGCGAAGAGTCGGTCTCGACTGTGCGACTGAACAACAACAACAAATATCAAAACTCAAATCAAATGATGGAAATTAAATAATTATTCTCTCAGCAGTGCCACAATAGGACGTATGGGAGACCATTAATCCATAAGGTCACCATAAGCCGGAAGTGACTTGACTGCATTTAGCACGCACACACACACTCTTTGTGTTTCTCTGTTTCTATTGGTAAAGTTAGAAAAGCCCTCTTTGCAAATTTCTTTATACATGTGTTGAGTAATGATCATGTTAGGTTCAACATGTATACAGCTTGAACGTGTGATTTAAACCCCACATCACTCCAGGTACGTATCTCTGGTTTCATTTCTAAAGCGAATGCATGCTGGCTCTTTCTTAAAAACAACATTAATGTCCAACAGGTTTCCAGAGAAGCTTCAAACTCAACTCAAAATCCTGTTTAAGAGGTAACCTTGGTTGACGTTTAACCATGGTTACCGCCTACGCCAATCCGATGCCAAATTTACCATGGTCAAGGTCAGCAGGGGAAAGGTTAAGAGAAAGGGGCCTATGAGTGGTAATTGAGTGGGGAGGGGTGCGCAACCCACATGTCTACCTCCAGCGTTCTTAACCCTGGTTAAGAGACAACCAGTGTCGCATCTGGATTAAAGAACATCGGGATGTAGGTGGAATAACTGGAAGTTGTAGCTTAGTAGTAGTGCTGTGGAATTGCTTGCAAAAGATTCCAGGTTCAATCCTGATGTACCGATGACTAAGGTCCTTTCCGCACTAGACCTTAAATCCTGGTTCAATCCTGTTCCCGAACTTACATTCCATACCACATGTGAGTTCACCCCTGTAATTATCTCGGAGTATTTTTTGTTTCCACATTACATTGAGGTCACCCCAGTTTTGCCCCACTTGTCCCAGGATAAATGGATGTTGTTATAACCAGGGATGAATGCAAGGTATTGTGTCGTGAGTTGAACTCTGATAAACCCAGGGGTGAGATCCAAGTGCGGAAAGGAGCTAAAAAGAAAGAGGCTCCTCAGATGATACGCCTGGGAGAGACCCCTACCCAAAGTCTTGGAGTCCAGACTAGAGTGGTCCAGATAGACCAAAGGTCTCTTGGTGTAAAGGCTGTGTATACATGATCAGATCTAAGGACTGACCAAAAGTGCCTCTCCATGGCTACCAGTATTCCAAGGAGGACTTTCTGCTCCCCATCATAGAGAGTCATCAATGTGAAACATGCTCACTGTGCTTACTCTTTTTGAGCCATCCCATTTTTAACGGTACATTTTGTTTTCTCCCCAAATGCCACTGATGGTTCTCTCCAGGTTTCCAGTACACCAAGTACGGGTGCCGCAGGAAGAGCGACAGCAAAATGGTCCACCGTAGCTTCTGTGAAGCCAGCAAAAAGCCCAAGCCCATCCGCAGGATGTGCAACCTTCAGGAATGCACGCAGCCATTGTAAGCATTTGCAAATGTTCAACAGCGCACGGGTGCTAGCTGCATGGGTGTTCAAAAACAGCACCTCGTGGGGTCAGCTAAGGTCAAAGTGGAAGGCAACCTGACTCAGTTGATGCAGACCTTGGAGAAAGGGCTGCAACATCCCAAGGCATCGGTCTGTAAGAGGCACTGTGGACATGAAAAGATAGAGCCACAGGAACTGTGTAAAGTGCGCTCAATGTTTCTACAATGATAGCAATAATGTTATAAATATGAAAATTACAAAAGTGATACTGATACATTCAAACTGTAAATCCAGTTACATAAGATAGAAGATAACAATAACGGTGGGACGGTGGTCTCCGGAATGTGACGCCGTTTCGACAAGCGGCTTCTTCTGACCAAGATGTTGAAATGGCATCACATTCCGGAGACCACCTTTCCATCGTGGCCCCCCAAGCACCAAGAATACAGAACATCACTTGCCCCGGACCGAGTGTTCCATCTATACGTTTTGGCTAATAGCCACTGATGGACTTCTGCTCCATATGTTTATCCAATCCCCTCTTGAAGCTGTCTATGCCAGTAGCCGTTACCACTTCCTGTGACAGTGAATTCCACATGTTAATCACTCTTTGGGTGAAGAAGTACTTCCTTTTCTCTGTTCTAAGCCTACTGCTCATCTTGCCGTGCATGCTAAATAATTTGAGCAGGAGCCAGCAGTCAATGTGAGCGATAGATTCGTGATCCACCTGCACGTAGGATAACTTCCAGAATTCAACACCCCACCCAGCTCCAGCCTCCAGGGCCACGTTTTCTCCCGATAAAACCAGCTTGTGTCTCTGCTACGAACTCGTCTCTGTTGTTCTGTCACATTTTTTTAATCATTCGCTGTAAATTATTAAAAATTTCCCATTTTCTGTTCCGTTGGCAGACGTTTTCCATCTGGGAAACGCCGTCCGCGCATCATGAAATATCCGTGTGCACTTGGGTGAAATCAATCTTTAGCGCCGGGGTTTCTGGCATGAATTAATGTTGCCTGAAAGTTCCACAGCTGTCCTTTCCCTCCCCCCTCGCCCAGCTGGGTATCGGAAGAGTGGGAGCACTGCACCAAAACCTGCGGGACCTCCGGTTATCAGATCCGAACAGTCCGTTGCATCCAGCTGCTCCACGATGGCGGGAACCGCTCCGTCCATTTCAAGTACTGTAGAGGGGATCGGCCAGAGAGCCGTCGGCCGTGCAACCGATCCCCGTGCCCTGCCCAGTGGAAAACCTGGCCCTGGAGTCCGGTAAGCACTGAATCTTCAACTTTCGATTTCCCATTTTTGAACTGGCAGTGTGTTTTCGGGGGGTGGGGTTCATTGTAAGCCGCTCTGAGACTCCTTCGGGTAGTGAAGAGCGGGGTATTAATCCAATATCTCCTCCTCCTCCTCCCCCCCTTCCCAGCGGCCTCGCTTGGCGTCCCACTCGCCCTCGGCCCCCCTCCGCGTCCCCCCCCTCCGCTGGGGCTCCGGGCAGGCCCGCTTGAAGGGCTGCCGACCGGGGGCCCTCTGCTCCGGCGGGTGGGAGCAGCCGGCCAGCTGGGAGAAGATGGAGACCTGGTAGACCTTCTGGCACACCAGCTCCGGGGGGCTGCAGCCCATCACGACCCCGTGGGGCCGACACCAGGGGCGGGAGTCCTCCTCTTCCTCCTCCTCCTCCTCCTCCTCCTCCTCCTCCTCCTCCTCTTCTTCTTCTTCTTCTTCTTCTTCTTCTTCTTCTTCTTCTTCTTCTTCTTCTTCTTCTTCTTCTTCTTCTTCTTCTCACTTAAGTGTCCCAGCGTCTTCAAAGGTACATGGTTGGATGCATGTTTCCCCTACCTTCCATTAATTTAGATCAGGGGTGGCCAAACTTGCTTAACAGAAGAGCCACATATTGATTGATTGATTGATTGATCAATTGATTTGACTTTTACCCCGCCCTCCCCGCCAAGGCGGGCTCAGGGCAGCGCCCATAAAACTAATAAAACAAAATACATCATATTAAATGACAGGTATATCCATTAAAATCGGTGGCACTACAAAACAGTAAAGAGTGGTTAATATCGATGGTGATTCAAAACAGTAAAGGGCAATTTGAGACTTGTTCAGTGGTGCCACTGCACTAGGTCACACCACGCCGAGTCTGAGTCCACACGGGGCGCAGCTGGTAAGATGCCGCTCCTACTGTACATATGTTTGAGATGTTTGAGAGCCGCAGACATGAACAAATATCACACACATGTTTTTAATTGAAAAATACGCAGATTTGGTTTTTATTAACTTTAAATGAGACTGCCCAAAATAAAAACAAAAGGGAGTAAAAACAGATATTGATAATGATAGTTATTTGTCCAATGATATTTACTTGCTTGCTACTGATATTTATTTATTTTATTTATTTATACATTTTATTTATTTACCGCTCTGACCCCACAGGGTCTCTGAGCGGTTAGGGTCGGCGTCCATCTCCGGTGTCCAGGGGCAGGGCAGGTCCTCCAGCTTTGGCGGTCTCTTCGGTGCGCGGCCTGTGTCAGCTACAGCCCGGCCATCGTCCATTTCTGGCTCCACGTCACCGCGTTCCTCTGTGGCTCTATTTGTCTAACAGAGAAAGAGAGAGGTGTAAAGAGAGAGAGAGAAACAAAGAGAGCAAGTAGATGGGGGAAGGAAGGAAGGAAGGAAGGAAGGAAGGAAGGAAGGAAGGAAGGAAGGAAGGAAGGAAGGAAGGGGAGCCTGCCGGGAGCCACACAACAGGGCTATTTTGGGGCAGGAACACACAGGAACGGAGTTCCGGCTGGCTCCCAAGTTGGCCACGCCCATCAGGAACTCATTAGCATAATAGGCCACACCCAACAACAGAAACTCATTAGGATTGGCTACATTAGGGGTGTGTGGCCTAACATGCAAAGGAGTTCCTGCTACAAAAAGAGCCCTGGAACAAACAAGGTAAACCGAATAAGAAGCAAAAGGTGGATGTGGCTGGATGAGCACACTTCTGGTGCCACGGGGGTGTGGCCTAATATGCCAATGAGTTGTGCTGTCAGAGGTGTGGCCTAATATGCTAATGAGTTCCTGCTGGGCTTTTTCTACGAAAAGAGCCCTGCCGCACTATATGTGTGAAAGAGCCACAGGCGGCTCCCGAGCCACAGTTTGGCCACCCCGGGCCTAGATGGAGGAAGCCAATTTGTTCAGAAGTCCCATTCGGCATTCGAGGCCATGCAGATCAAGGGCTCAGACCGCCACTTGCTCCTTTTGGATTCTCCAGCAGCGCGTCTTCTTGTTTTCCTCTGCAGTGTTCCGTGACCTGCGGTGAAGGGACCGAATCCAGGCAGGTGTTATGCCGCGCCGGTGAGCAGTGTGATGGAGAGAAGCCGGAAGCTGTACGGGTTTGCAGGCTTGCTCCCTGCAATGGTAAGCTTAAACATCCCTCCCCCTTTGCGTAGGCTAGTTTGTGACCTTTGCGATAAGAGTCCTAAGCCGCAGAACAAAGGTTGAGCCCAGCGGCACCTTTAAGACCAACAAAGTCTTATTCTGGGTATAAGCTTTCGTGGAAGAGGTGTGCTTGTGCACGAAAGTTTATATCCCAAAGAAAACTTTGTTGGTTGGTTATAAGCAAGAACTCTACAAGTATATTGTGACATTAACTCTAATAATACTAACATTTTAACTAACAGTGAAGAGATCTCCTCCTCTTGGGGTTTTAGATTAGTGTGGTTTGCTTTTCTTTCTCCTTAGATGTAGTCCCTTCCCTTTTATTTCTTTGTAGTCTTTGTAGTTTTGCAAAAATAAAAAAGATCCCTCCGGGGATTTAAAAACAAACAAACAACTTTGGCCCCGTTCATACGAGGCAGTTTGGGCCGGGAGCAGGCCGGATTGGAGGCGCATCAGACGGGCGCGATCCCACGGCAACATCTACCTGGCGTCGCGCTCCCGCCTCCAACCCGGCCCTTCCGCCGATGAAGCGCGTCAAAGATGAACCACCTACTTCGGTGGTTCATCCGGTTGAGGTGCTTCATCCTGGCCGTGGGATCGGCGGCGCATCTTGCCGCCGTCGCATCCCCGCCCCCCCGCCGCTCTGCGCATGCTCGAGCATGCGCAGTACGGCAGCCTCCCCCTCCAACTAGTGTCATCCTCTCCAGCATCTGATCGTGCCGGGGAGCAACGGAGCGCAGCAACCGGGATCCGTGGGATCCCGCCGGGGCGTTTCTTTTTTGGCGCGGCTTTTAAAAGCCGCACTTCGCCCCGTCTTTTCCCTGTCATGTGGCAGGGGCCATAGTTGGTCTTAAAGGTGCTGGTGGACTCAAACTCAAAAGGTGCCAATGTGGCTACCCACTTGAGTCCTAAGTAGCATTCCGCTGGTCTCAGTCCAAAGCAAAGTCAAGTTCTCGTGCATCCTTTCTGCCTCATCTATACTGCGCGTAGCCCTGTAATTTCTCTTGCACGACAAAGTGTGGAAGCTGGTATGCCACAGATCTTGTCCTGAATTTTCCGCCCTTTGAAAGAACAGATCTTCCCATTTCTGGATGCCGTGCTATAAAATGCCCAAGGGTGGAAATCCCATTAATTTGGAAAGTGAATGAAACTGCCATGTATCGAACCAGACCTTTGGTCCATCAGTGTCAGTCTTGTCTACCCAGACTGGCAGCAGCTCTCCGGGGTTTCAAGCAGAGGCCTTTCACATCATCTCCTATCTGATCCTTTAACTGGAGATGCCGGGGATTGAACCTGGGACATTCTGCATGACGAGCAGATGGACTCAGCCACAGCCCCTTCCCAGGCTGGGTGCCTGTAAATTCTTCCTTCTCCCTTTTCCTGTCAAGCTATTCTGGCTGAAGGGTTGATTATTGTGTTTTGCTGGTATGGATACCTAGTAATATTTTTCTTTATTTTAAACACACACAACAGACATAAACGTACCTAAACATAGGCCCCGTTCACACGGAGCATTTGCCGCGCTAAAGATACGGATGAGGGGCGGATTTTCCGGGTGCGATCACACCACAACATCTGGGAAGTGTAGTGCACCCAGTGGCTAACCCGTGGCTTCATGCCGAAGATGCGGAGTAAAAAGCTAGTAGTTACGATGTACTAGTTTCCGGAAAACGCAGGGCAAGGGCGGGCGTCTGATCGCGTCCCGTCCTAGTCCCATTGCAAACCTGTTTGGTTTTTTTTTCTAAGTCTGCACAGGATGCGCACAAACGATCATGTGCATACTCACCTTTTGGTGAGGAAAAAATATTCCCTTTTACCACGGAAGCGGCACCTGGCGATTGCTGGTGTGATCGCGCTGCGCCGCTTCTTTGCCGCGCTGCAGGATAGCCGTGTGATTGGCACCTCACGCCCTAACCACTGCAAATATCTGCTCCTTAAATCTTTATCGAATGCCTAAACGTTATTGCTCTTTACAAGGAAAGATCTGAGTTCTGAAATTAAAAAAAAAACCTTTCAATTAAGAGTAAGAGGAAGCAAGAAGATGGCGCTTTTAAGAGCATTTCCCATCAACTCCTGAAATTAAACAGGACATTCCCCCCCCCCCCGAAGCATCATGAGACGAAGGTCTGTACAGGGGATGGTGAATCAACAGAAATCCCTTTCCCTTCCATTAGCAGAAATTTTCCATTGGGATCTGTCACGCTTTCTGGCGGCCACCACGGGATGCCCTCTGGTCGCCGTTGCCACAGTCGTGCCCCTCTGCCAGCCCTCACGGCTGGAGTGGGTAGGAGGGAGATGAGGCCTGTGTTAGCCAGCCCTATAGTCCTGGGGGGTATCGGCTCGGGAGGAAGGACGGAAACTCCAGAGGGTGGGATACCAGTGGTCCTCAGCACAAGGGGGACGCTTGGATGGGTTACTTCACCCTTCTTTCCCCCTTCCGGAACAGCCAGTCCCCCCTCCCTTTATTCACGGCTGCCGTCCTCCTCCTTGGCCCTCCCAGCCCCTTTTATGCTCCTCCCGTCCTCCCGAACTGCCCTGGCCTCTGGCCCCGCCTCCCTTCAAGAGGGAAGACGGGAGCCCGGCCTTGTGTGGCTCCGCCCCTTCCAGGAGGCCTCCTGCCTTGCCCCGGGAACAGCTCCTGTGGCCGCCAGCATCCTCCCCGCCGGCTCGCCACCCAGCGCTGCCTCCTGCGCCTGCCATCACGCTGAGCTTTCACTGCTCAGGCCACGGTCGGGCTCGAGCGCATCCCCAGCCGCCGCTCAAGTGCCATCGGGAGGCTCTGCCCTGCCTGCCCAGGTTGGGGCCTCCGCTCCTTGCAGGCGTGGCCTTTTCCAGCCAGCCTGCCATCGTCCCACCGGGGTTCGCCACGCCTCCTTCTCCACTCCCCCTTCTCCCGGTGAGTGCCAGGCTTGTCGAGGAGGGGGGCTGCTCCATCCCGTTCTCCAGCGTGGGGTTGCCCTGCCACGGTGCCCAACGGGGGCCGGGAGAGGATCCAACCCATCGCATATACAATTACTGTGTAAAATTCACATCTAAGTGTACAGGAGCTTCTAGTATTACGAGGAGGCTTTTTACCCCAGAGGAAAGCTAATATGCTCTAGAGAGTCAGATCTGCAAGGTCCAACTCATTATCCAACTTGCTTTTGGATTGATTCCGTGGGCCGACACAGTTACCTGCAAATTCTTGAAGTACTAGGGGTTTTGTAACTTTCTGGACACTAGAGGGCAGTAAAAGGCCAGTGATGCCAAAATGCACACCATGAAGAGGAAAGTAGTATCACACACACACACAAAAACCAGCCCAAATTTTAGCGCTGCTCTGCTTGGACTGATCACGTCCATGAAATAAATGTTATTTCTGAAATATGGACATTTTCAGTCCTAAATAGCAGTGACTGCAGTACCTAATGAATATGGATGGGCACGAACCGGCTCACAGATGAAAGTTCGTGATGAATTTTGGCCAGTTTAGGGTTTGTGAAGTAAAGTTCGTGGCAGGTCAGCTGGCACAAACTTTTCACAAACTTTCCAGCTGTTCCTAGCGATTTGTGAACAGATAGATTTCCAGACCAACTGTCTGCGCTCAATCTAAATGTTTACTTCAAAGCAATGGGGGGGCAGAACTTGGAGAGTATTATGTAGAGGATCATTGGGGGGGGGGCCATCTGTGTGTTTGATGTCTCTAGCTTGCACAGGATCTGTTCTAAATTAAGAACCAAAAGGTTAAGGAAATCAGAATTATAAGGGCCCAGTAGTTCTCTGTATAAACTTAACATAAATATTACCAACTATACAAAAATTTCATTCTGAATCGAGGCTATTCCTTGGGCCTATTTTTGGTTTTATTGAATTTAAAACAGCATGATAAAAAGTAGAGACATCACCCTGCCAACAAAAGTCTGCATGGTCAAAGCAATGCTATTCCCAGTAGTCATGTATGGCTGCGAGAGTTGGACTATAAGGAAGGCCGAGCGCCGAAGAATAGATTCTTTTGAACTGTGGTGCTGGAGAAGACTCTTGAGAGTCCCTTGGACTGCAAGGAGATCAAATCAGTCCATCCTAAAAGAAATCAACCCTGACTGTTCCCTGGAAGGCCAGATAATGAAACTGAAGCTCAAATACTTTGGCCGCCCAATGAGAAGGGAGCCCTCAATGGAGAAGACCCTGATGCTGGGAAAGATTGAAGGTCAAAGAAGACGGGGACGGCAAAGGATGAGATGGTTGGACAGTGTCATCGATGCAACGAACATGAAACTGAGCAAACTTCAGAGGACGGCGGAAGATAGGAGGGCCTGGCGTGATCTGGTCCATGGGGTTGCGAAGAGTCGGACTCGACTGTGCGACTGAACAACAACAACAAAAATTGGGCCCCTGTGTCCTGATTTCCTTAACCTTTTGGTTCTGAATTCTTTTTGAGTTGTTTCCCGCCCCCCCTTTGTCTCCAGGATCTGTTCTTTACACTCCTGAACCTGCGCCTGTCAAAATGACTGCCTGTCAATGACAGGCAGTCGTTTTGACAGGCGCAGGTTCAGTCGGTTCAGGAGTGTATCGAATGGATCCTGTGCAAGCAAGAGACACCAAACTCACCAGGGATCCCTGGCTGACTGTCCTCTACCTGCCTTCCAAGTTGGGTGAGGATTGGATGAACGGGGTCCAAATTACGCCTTGTGAAAAGGGTAGGGTATAAAGGAAGAAAATGAGGTAACCCCCTCCCCACAAGTCCTGTGGGTTCCCCAACACTCAGCTGGGCATGGTCTGGAAGCCAACACCATCCACCTGGGCCTTGGTTTTCCCAGGTAAAGGCTGCTGGGGGAGGGAAGGAACGATAGCTGAATTGGGGGCGGGGAGATAAACACAGGTTGGCTTATAGGTGAGAAGGAGAGGAGGAAGTACAGAAAGGGGAGAGGCTATGGGGTCTTTCAGGGAAGGAATCTCTCCTTATATATAATTGAATAGTGGGTGCCAAAGTTCTAATTCTAAAATGCACTCCCTTAGTGTATGGCTGATGGCACTGCTCCTCAGCATATATCGCCACCAATCAGAAGGCAAAGCCTGGGTCCCGCCCACACCACAACTACTGCGACAACCTGGTCTTTTGCATATGGAAGCTGATTGGACTTCACTCCATTCCACACCTCAAACTCCCCCCCCGCAAGGCAGTTGGAATGTCAGTTGCATATGGAATCTGCTGTATTCTGGTGGTGTGCAGGTCCCAGGTTCATGTTTTAAAAGCAGACTGACACTGTTTGCCCAAAGCCAGAGCACTCTCCCAGAGCCTCTTTCTAGATCCCGTTGTATTTATTTCCACAACGGGCCTTATTTCTAGTAAAGGAAATAATGGAGGGGGGATAACTTGCCCCCCACAAGACCTTGAGAGTCCCCCCCACATTTTTTACCTAAGATCTATATAGTTGTTGGTCCACTGAGGACATAGCGATTGTATCCAGTGAATTTTTTTTAAGTACATATCATTGTTATGTTTCTGCCGGTTGAACTGAATGCAGTTCATTTGCATAACCCACGCATAATGAGCTTGAAAGCCATGCGGGGAGAACACGTATGCCCTCCAAGAAGTCCCACATGCTGAGAGAAATCGAATCAGACGCTAATCTGTTCTTTGTATCTGAGTAATTTTTTTAAAAGTAACTGTTACCTTGACATAGTGTTGAACTGTTGAAATGTGATGGGGGGGGGAATACCTATACCAGGGAGGGGAAGGGAGAATGCCATGTTTCCAACCAGCCGTAGCATGCACAGTTTTCCTACATTCACTTCTGCAGCCCTTTCTGACTCCAGAGAGTGCAACATGCATATTGCTCCAGCTTCAGTACTTGATTCGAAACTAACTTTGTTGAAATCTCTGAATATTATGTCCCTGCATTATCTTCTGAAGACACATTTTGCGAAATGATTTCCAAGTCGATGTTATTGTTAAAGGAAGAAAAGAAGAAGGAACATTCATATCTTATTGATAAGGATCACACACACACTTCATGTTTCCCAACAACTTTATTTCATGTTGACTGTTATGGCTAGCTTTGATATGGATTTTGGACTTTTACATGCAGTACGCACTCTCCATGTTGATATTGTCTCTGAATGCTGAAAAGTTGTGACTTTATTATTGTCAATACATTTTCATTTACACGCGCACATATTTTGCCTACTGGTTTTCGTTATTCCCTGCTGTATTTTTGTTTGTTGTGTAAGTTTCCAAGTGCTGGCTGGAGAACTCCTAGTTCAGCCCCATCTACCTCCCAGGGTGTCTGTTGTGGAGAGGGGGAGAGAAAGGAGTTTGTAAGCCACTCTGAGACTCCTTTGGATAGTGAAGGGCGGGGTATAAATCCACTCTCTTCTTCTTCTTCTTCTTCTTCTTCTTCTG
>NW_015166548.1:103436-104342 GCF_001447785.1 Gekko japonicus
CCTCCTCCTCCTCCTCCTCCTCTTCCTCTTCCTCTTCTTCTTCTTCTTCTTCTTCTTCTTCTTCTGTAAAAGACCTACCCCCAAGACCCCAGATAGTATTGGCAGTTTTAAACTGTGATCTTTATCCCTAGGTAGAATGGCAACTAATAAGTGTCTTTTAAAAAATGCATGAATGGTGGGATAAGTGGTCCCGTTGGAGTCTTCCTTTGACATCAGACAAGCTGAGCTGAGTTTCCAAGGGAGGAACTCAAGAGACCCAAGGGCTCGATGTGACCACAAATAGTGGCTTCAGCGCATACCGAGGGATGCGGGCGTCACGGTTTTCGAGCTCGACAGCTACTGACAGCTGTAAATTGTTCTCCTTTTTCCCCTCTGTCAAAAGCCAGTGTTCATATGGGATTTTTAAAAATGCTTCTGTACTCTGGCTTCAGCAGGTGATTAGCCTGGCCTCCCAAAAGGCACCTTCGGGGCACTTCAAGTTTTTAAAGCATTACTGTGAAGCTCGGAAAGATTGACCGAGAGTGCTTCTCTGGAGGCATGTTTTAGAGTAGTTCCCCCCAAAGAACCACAGACTCTCCTCTCGTCCCCGCACGGTGCTGCTCCCTGCAGCTGAATTGCCCCAGGAACTAGACCACTCCCTCACTCAAGCCTGTTCATAGCATCATAGAGTCATAGAGATGTTAGGGACCGTACAGGCCATCTAGTCCAACCCCAGGGCCGTAGCCAGTGGGGAGGGGCACATCAGGCAGCACCCCCTGTCGCATCTGCTATCCCCCCCCCAATATTCCCTTTTTTGTTTAATTTTTAAGTTAAGTAACTTGTTTAAGCCACGCCGCTTCAAGGTCAACTTCCTTCCTTCCTTCCTTCCTTCCTTCCTTCCTTCCTTCCTTCCTTCCTTCCTTCCTT
>NW_015166548.1:104466-120082 GCF_001447785.1 Gekko japonicus
CTCCCTCCCTCCCTCCTTCCCTCCCTCCCTCCTTCCTTTGGGTGAGGGGGGAGCCTGCCTGCCTTCCTGCCTCCCCTGAGAAGTACCTGGCCATGGGGGTGGTGGTGGATGAGCTCACTACCTGCTGCCCTGCCTGCCTCAGGTGGCATGCTGGGATGGGGCAGGCAGGCAGGCAGGGGAGGAGCTCACTGCAGGTGATTTAATTTCAGTTTATTTTATTTTAACTTTAATTCTGTTGCCTGCTCAGAAAAACCCTCTTGAATAATTCAGTTTTGCATAGTTTGCGGCAAGCCAGGAGAGTGAAAGCCTTCCCCACCGCCTCAAACAGGCCATCCCCCAAGGCGCGGGTCTCTACGGAGACGGCCCGAAGACCCCGAGCCAGCTCCAGCAGCATGGCCTGATGGGATCAGTGGTGGTATACAAGCAACGGTGTGCGGTTAATGGTCAGAGTGTCGGACTAGGGTCTGGACGACTCAGGTTCGAATTCCTGCTTTGATATGGAAGGTTGCTGGGTGACCTTGGGCCAGTCACGCACTCTCAGCCTAACCAACTTCAAAGGTCCGTTGAGAGGATCAAATGGAAGAAAAGAGAATGATGTAAGCTGCTTTGGGACCGCAGTAGGGAGAATGGTGGAGTATAAATGAAGTAAATAGACACTAGCAAGTATACAGATTTAGGCTGGAGGGAGTTCTTCCAACCTAAGGAGTCTTCCTCCAACTGGAAAGGGGGGGGGGAGCCTGGGAGAGAACGTTTCAACAGCCTGGCCTATTGAGCACTAGGGTGTCAAACATAGAAGAGAAAAAGAAGAGATTGGATTTATACCCCGTCCTTCACTCGGAGTCTCAGAGCGGCTTGCAAACTCCTCTCCCTTCCCCTCCCCACAACAGACACCCTGTGAGGTAGAAGAAGAAGAAGAGATTGGATTTATACCCCGCCTTTCACTACCCAAAGGTGTCTCGGAGTGGCTTACAAACTCCTTTCCCTTCCCCTCCCCACAACAGACACCCTGTGAGGTCGGTGGGGCTGAGAGAGCTCTGACAGAAACTGCTTCTTTTTCAAGAACAGATCAGAACTATGGCTTGCACAAGGTCACCCAGCCAGGTGCAAGTGGAGGAGTGGGGAATCAAACCTGGTTCTCCCAGACTAGAGTCCGCGCACTTCACCACCACACCAAACTGGCTCAAGTCAAATAGGGACCTCAAGTCAAAACTGGCCCATCCAGGGCTCTTATCTGGCCCACGAGCAACTGGCCATTACTTTTATTCCCAGATGACAGAGGCTGTGCATTGTGTCCCTGTATCCTGTCCCAGTGCTAATGCGTAACGGGCAGTGGAAGCGGGAGGGTGGGCATCAGGGAGAGACTTTAAGGAAATATTCTAAGAGTTTTAATGTTGTAAGCAGGTTTGTATTTTGAGTAGAAAACAGTATTGTTACATGGGTTTGCCTGTGTCCTTTATAAAGTTTGTATTGCCCGTACCCGGCATTACATTTGATGTCACACATGGTCCGACCCGACCAGGTGACATTTATGTCTAATCCAGCCCTCGTAACAAATAAATTTGACACCCCTGCCCTATACAGTAAGTAGCCCATCCAGGCTTTGTGTGGGGAAGTATGATAAGCCATAGCAAGTCACCACTTTGAAACTGGGATCCGATGCGCAAAAAAAGCTGTTTACAAATTCCTAACTTCCCCGGAATCGCACAGCCGTTGTTGCACGCGAATGTCTCGAAAATTCGATGCAACTTTTCAGGGACTGCTTTCCAGTGAACACAGTAAGCAAGTCTGCATATGTTCCTGTACAGAACTGGGTAAGGACGGATTTCAGCAGATATAAAGAAAAAAAAATGGATATAAAGCATAAGAAAACAAAAAAGTAGGCCTTTGTTTTTCATAGAGGGTTATTGTGCATAAAATGTTGGGTTAGGATCTTGGAGATCTTGCTGCAGATCCCCACCTTGGCCCAAAGCATCCTAAGTGATCTTGGCCCGTCATCCTCTCTCAGCCCTAACCTACCTCAAAGGGTTGTTTTGAAGATAAAATGGGAGAAGAAGTACAAGGTGGCAGGGTGGGATCACAGTGGGTTAGACTGGCATCTGGGGATTGCAGCACTGAAGTTTCATGTCTTTAAACCATCTCAGCTGAAGAACCTATTTGCGCAATCCTTAGCAGAGTTCTGAGTCCATGAAAGTCGATGAGCTAAGAAGGGTGTCACTGTGTTTAGGTTGTGGTGGTGGTGGTGAAAATTGCCATCAGGACACAGCTGAAAATTGCCATCAGGTCAAAGAGAGCCAGCTGAAGAAAATGGCGGCCTTTGAAGGTGGAGTCTATGGCATTATACCCCATTGAAGTCCCTCCCTTTCCCAGACCCCACCCTCCTCAGGCTCCACCCCCAAAATCTCTGAGTATTTCGCAACCTGGAGCGGGCAACTCTACCCTCGAGTTGCTTTCCCATGAGAAGTTTGTCAGTGGTCCTACAGGAAAGGGCCTTCTCAGTGGCAGCCCCATGATTTTGGAACGAACTCCCCAGGGAGGTGCACCTGGCTCGTGTACTCTCAGGCTTTAGGAGGCAGCTGAAGGTGGCATTGTTCGTGATGGCATTTGCTTAGTTTAATCCTCAGCATCTTGAGTTATAAGGATCAGGTGGTAGGTGATCCTTTTAACTCGAGAGCCCGTTTTATTGTAGTGGTTAAGTGCACGGACTCTAATCTGGGAGAACCGGGTTTGATTCTATGTCTATGGCATTATACCCCATTGGAAGTCCCTCCCTTCCCCAGACCCCGCTCCTCCACTTGCAGCCGCTGGATGACCTTGGGCAAGCCATAGTTCTGTCAGAGCTGTTCTCTCAAGGGCAGTTCTGGAAAGAGCTCTCTCTTTCTGTTGTGTCTAGGGTTGCCAAGTAGTACTCACCTCTGCAGCGGGGGACTCCCGGGCAGATCTCGGAGCACGCACACGCGGACGCGCACGCATGCACGTCACTAGGAAGTGACGTTATGACACCAGGCACGCTGGGGGCGGGGCCACGACCATCCAAGGGGAAACCATAGCATTTCCCCTTGGATGGTCGTGGCCCCGCCCCCAGCGTGCCTGGCGTCATAACGTCACTTCGATTCCGCGGCGGCGGAAATCGGGCCTCCAAAGCGGGGGTTTATCCGCCCCCCTCCCCCACTTGGCAGCCCTAGTTGTGTCTGTTGTGTGGCGGGGGAGGGAAAAGAGTTTGTAAACCGCTCTGAGACTCAGAGTGAAGGGTGGGGTATAAATCCAATCTCCTCCTCCTCCTCCTCTTCTTCTTCTTGGCAAGACACGCTCAGAGGTACTTTCCCACTGCCTCCCTCTGCATCACTGGAGGTCTCCCATCCAAATACAAGCCCAGGCCGACCCTGATTAGCTTCCGAGATTTGACGAGGTGGGGCTAGCCTGGGCCACCCAGGTCAGGGTTTAACTGTGCTTTGGATTGCATCGTAAATGTGTCTTTAGAGCTTAGTTCCGATCCGTATCTTCTGGCACATAACTGGCCTGTGGGGGACCAGGTGTCTTTTCAGCAATTCCATTTTTTTTTAAAAAAAAAATAAGATGTTCCTTCAACTAGCGCTGTGTCTTGTTTTGCAGATGAACCCTGCCAGGGAGACAAATCGATTTTCTGCCAGATGGAGGTGCTGGCCCGCTACTGCTCCATCCCGGGCTACAAAAAGCTCTGCTGTGACTCCTGCAGCAGGCACAGCAGCACCCTCCCGCCCCCTTTCCTTAGCGAAGCTGCGGAGACGGAAGACGACGTGATGGCCAACCCCGGCGAAATACCCAAAACGTGGGCCGCTCCCACTTCTTTAGTCCCTCCTCGCTCCGAGTCCGCGCTGGTGAGACGAGTCCCTTTGAGCCGGATCTCCCCTGCAGCAGAAGAAGCGCATGCGCTCGTTCCGCCGTCCCATGGCAGGGCCCGAGCGGCTGACCGGCCCCAGAGGAGAGTTCATGACCAAGGAAGGAATAAGACTTCTGGGCCCCTCACGATGCCGTATCAGCCTCCGACGAGGAGCGAGCATCTTGTGAACCGCAGCTCCTCAACCGTGCTAGAGACTGATCCCGTTGCGGCGCCGAGCAGCCGTTCGGCAGCTGCTCCGCCCAACAGAACCGCAAGGAAAATGGAGAAGCAGGCTGGCAGGCGGCAGGTTTTGAGGCCTTCCACTGTGGAAAGATGAGACAGAGAGCAAATTAAAAAGGGGAGGAGGAAAGCAGAGACTTTGTTTCAGTTCCTTTGTTCCGGGTACCCAGGGTACATGCGAGCTTTTCAAATGCAAGCGTTCTCGACAGACTGACTTTTTTTTTTTTTAAGGAAAGTGCTGGATTCACTTTCCAGTGGCTTTCGTCCTTCCCGCCTTCATCCTCCTCCTCCTCTCCCGCTATCTGGTTAACCCTTCAGTGCTTTGAAATAAAGCACCAAAGAAAGGTTACACGAAACAAGTAGCTGAATGGGTTTGGCTATCTTTCTGGTGCTCAGAAATCCGTTGCACATCGGCTGCTTTTTTAATTATTATAATTATTATTTAAAAAGAAAGAAGTTTAATTTGGGATGGGAGCAGGGAGGGAAGCTGCCAGAGGTACCAAAGTTTACACTTCTCGGGAATTATTATTTTTTTTTATTGTGGAACAACAGAGTCCATCGGAATTGTATTGATAATTTATCTCTATAAACCAGTGATCTATTGTATGGTCAGATTTGCAGCTTCCTTGTACATAGTGTATATTATTGAAACCAAAAAAAAAATCAGTATTATTTTTCAGAGTTTCGCATTGCTCTGTTTTCTGTTTACGGATGTGACATTTCCGGATCACGCTTTGGTGCCTGCCGTTGGGTTCTGCCTTGTTTACATTCCATCTGGCTGGAAGCCAAAGAGCACTGTGCACGCTTCCGACAGGCTTCTGCAGATAGAAACATAGAGCTGGAAGGGATCTCAAAGGGTCATCTAGTCCAACCCCCTGCACGATGCAGGAAATTCACAGCTATGCCCCAGTGACCCCTGCTCTGTGTCCAGAGGAAGGCAAAAACAAAAACAAGATCTCCGGGCCAGTCTGGCCTGGAGGAAAATTCCTTCCTGAGTCCTGACCCCAAAGTAGCAATCGGCATTACCTTGAGCATAGAAGAAGTAGCCACAGGAGCCAGGCACTGGCTCATCCCTTCCTGCCTTCCCTCTCACCACCTGCCTAAATTCCCAGAATCAGCATTGCTGTCAGATGGCCGTCTAGCCTCTGCTTAAAAACTTTCAAAGATGGAGAGCCCACCACCTCCCGAGGAAGCCTGTTCCACTGAGGAACTGCTCTAACGGCCAGGAATTCTTCCTGATGTCTAGCCAAAAACTCTTTTCAATTTCATTTCCACCCTGTTTGTTCTGGCCCAAGGCCTTCTGTGGCGACAGACGTGGTTCTGCACACTCATTAGGAGTCACCAGATGTTCTCTTCCAACACGTGGTCCTTGTATTACATCAGAGGGTCCCCCCCCCACTTTATGAAGGGTGCAGAGAAGAGCAGTGGAGGGTCACGGGGAGAAACCCGGCGATGCAGGTGGAAGTTCTGCTCTCTGCTCTTTGGGTCCCAGCGATGGGCATTTTTTTAAAAAAATAAAAGATAATGTCACGTTTTGATGTTGTTAGGAGGGCATTCGATCTCAGCGGCACCGCAGAGCTCTGGGAATGAGAAAGTCGCACGAGGTGTACGTGTTGTGATGTGGTTTGTGCCGCTTGTGGCAAAGTAGCTGAAGCGTATTTGCAGAGAAGGGCAAACGGGCTCCTTGCACCTGCGTGGCAACCATCTGAGCCATCACCCAGGACTGCAGTTTACGAGGCTTTGCTAAGGTCTAGACGAGCAGTGCCGTCTTCCGTTGCTTGCACCATTCACAGGGCTGGCTGCCCGTGGGAGACGCACGCACCATCAGCAGTGCACTGCAGACTCAAGCGGCGCATTGATTCCAAAAATGGCCTATGCAATCGACGTGGCGCACGGATACAGTTTCCAGTGCCAGCATCTGCCTTGTAGTGAGAAACCGGCTCCAGTGCTGGCTTGAACCCCCATACTGCACGGTACCTCTCTTTCCAAACAGGTGAGTTCCATCATGGGATCCTGCTGCAGTGCCCACAACACCTCCAGGATAAACAGAACCTCAGGAGGAGGACCTCGTTTACAAAGCAAGGAAGTGGACTTTCGATCCTTCCCACCAAGACCTGAAAGGGACTGGAGTTGTGGAAGAGGACCAGGAATTTCTCCTTCACAAGACCCATTGGAAGAGGGTCATCATTCAGTGGTGGAGGAAAGGCTTTGCCTATAGAAGGTCCTAAGCTGAATCTATGGTCCTTTCCCAGGCAAAGAACTCAGGTAGATGATGGTGAGAAGGACTTTGCTCCACCTAAGATCCTAAAGAGCTGTTGTGGTCAGCTATAGCCAGAGAAGGTGGCAGCCGAACCAACAATTTGACTCAGTAAAGGGCAGCTATGTGTTTATTCCTGGGACTCTGGGCTCTTTTTGTAGCAGGAACTCCTTTGCCTATTAGGCGACACACCCCTAATGTAGCCAGTCCTCCAAGAGCTAACAGTAGCCCCTGTAAGAAGAGCTCTGTAAGCTCTTGGAGGATTGGCTACATTTAGGGGTGTGTCGCCTAATAGGCAAAGGAGTTCCTGCTACAAAAAGAGCCCTAAGGGCGGTGGGGCTGTGGTAGAGCACATTATGCCCCAGGTTCAAACCCTGCCATCTCGAGATAAGAGGTTTTAGCAGGAAAGTCCCTGAAAAGCAGAGTACTGGATGAGTACTCAGGACTTGATGAGTAATGATGTGACTCTGTCCAACCTTTCCGAGCCTGCGGGCGCCTCCGACACAGGGCGGCGGGCCCAATCACAAAACGTCTACCACAGGAGGCAAAGCCAACCACAAAATATCAGGGAACGAGGCTATCTATAGCTCTAGCAGTAACTCCTCAACATCTCAGGCAGTCTGTCTAACCGTCTCGAGTCCCGTTCAGGGGAGAGGGAGCAGGGTATAATCTGCACAGCCAATCAGAAACCCTGCTAGCCAAAAGCCCCAGCTAGCCCCACCCACCTTCCAAAAGCCCTTGGTGGGCACCAGGAAAGGTGGTGGTGGGTGCCCTAGTGCCCGTGGGCACCGCGTTGGGTACCCCTGCTGGGTATTCTCCCATAATCCGTCGTATTTGCAGAATAGCACATCCCATTCTTTTCTACGGCGCACGTGCATGGGACGCTCCCGAAGTCAACAGTGAAAAGCGCAGCATCGTTCCCGAGAAGAAGGCATTTCCTTTTTGATTTTTGGAACGGCCTGCTTGTCACTCAGGACACCAAAGAGCCTCTCCGCACTCAGGCGGACCTCACTTATCAGTAGACGGGCAATGGCCGAAAATGGACTTCGGCTTCCCGTCAAGGCGATCGCGGGATTTGGTTTTACAGCAGTGCATCTTGATCTGACTGCAATACACCGTTCCCCTTTGGGGCGACCGCTGCCCACCTCCTCTACCCTATCTGCTGGGTAGGCTCCCTCTTTCTCTCTCGCCTGGGTTTTGCTGTAAAGTGCTTGTATATAGGAATGAAAAGTGAAGCTATTTATTAAAAGATTGTTACCGTTTTTGCTTTGCTATGCTAGTCTTTTTTATGGGCCAGATACTGACACTAAAAAACTGTGGCTTTGTAGAATCATAGAAACATAGAGTTGGAAGGGACCTTCAGGGTCATCTAGTCGAACCCCCTAGAAATTCATAAATACCTCCCCCCCCACATCCCCAGTGACCCCTGTTCCATGCTCAGAAGAGGACCAAAAAAAAAAAAAACCCTCTCAGTATTACAGTAGAGAATATAGGCTGGGAAGTGGTTCAGTGGTAGACCATCTGCTTACACACTGAAGGTCCCAGTTTCAGTCCCTGGCATCTCCAGTTAAAAGGATCTAGTAGTAGGTGACATAAAGGACTTCTGGTAGACGCCCTGGAAAGCAGCTGCCATGCAGAGATAGTACTGATTGATAGTACAGACCTCTTCTTTTTCTTCTTCTTCTGCTTCTTCTGCTTCTTCTTCTGCTTCTTCTGCTTCTTCTTCTGCTTCTTGACAGGTCAATGCTCTGACACTTTCATGTTTCAAGCACTTTCATGTGCCGAGAGTCATGCATATATCTAGCACAACCACAGTTCTAAGTGCTGGGAGAATGTGACTCCCATGTTTACATTCATCCCACCAATAGTTAAGTCGAGCTCGGTCTGTGCAGGATTCTGAAGCTGCCCTGGGATCAGTGCTCCCTCGAAGCTGTGGAGCCTTGTGAGCAAAAATTCTACTTTGTGAGCGACTGGCATTAAAGTGGTGAGCGAGCAATTTGGCTCCTGCATAAATTAGTTTGCTCGGGAGCCATCCCTTCCTGAGCGAAGACAAAAATGTGTGAGCCGGAGGCTAAAATACTGTGAGCTAGCTCACACTAAGCTGAGAGGGAACACTGCCTGGGACCAATGTTCCCTCTAAGCTGTGGAGTCCTGTGAGCAAAAATTCTACTTTGTGAGCTCCTGGCATTAAAGTTGTGAGCAAGCGATTTGGCTGCTGCATCAATCAGTTTGCTCCGGAGCCCTCCTTCCTGAGCGAAGACAAAAATGTGTGAGCCGGAGGCTAAAAAACTGTGAGCTAGCTCACACTAACTCAGCTTAGAGGGAACGCTGCCTGGGACCAATGTTCCCTCTAAGCTGTGGAGTCTTGTGAGCAAAAATTCTTCTTTGTGAGCTGCTGGCATGAAACTTGTGAGCAAGCGATTTCGCTGCTGCATCAGTCAGTTTGCTCCGGAGCCCTCCTTCCTGAGCTAAGACAAAAATGTGTGAGCCAGAGGCTAAAAAACTGAGCTAGCTCACACTAACTCAGCTTAGAGGGAACACTGCCTGGGACAGATGGAGAAGCCTAGATGTGGGTCAGGGTAAAACCAGACATTTTCCCCATTAGACTTGTCTTATGAATAGTTCCGATATATATGCCCAGACCTCACAGTGACAGCCTAGAACAGGGGTCCTCAAACTACGGCCCACGGGCCACATGCGGCCCGCCGAAAACATTTATCCGGCCCTGGCCCTTAGGGGTGCCAAACTGCGCCCCCCGCCAGCCTAACCGGGTGGGCGGCCCACTTGCAACACCGGCCTCTGCCCTGGAGGCACCTCCGCCACTAGGCCGCAAAGTGGGACTCGCCCCCGAAGTTCCCAGGCTGTGGCGGGGGGAGCGGGCCCGGGCGGCAGCGCAGCACGTGGCCCAGGTTCGCCTCTCGGCCTGCGTGGCTCCCCCCACTCCATGCCCCCATCCCGCGGGAGCGCCGCGTGTGGGCTGAGCGCCGCCATGCCTCTCGGAGCCGCAGCCCTGGGCAGGGAACCCGGAGCGGCCCAGTCGGCTCTGCGGAGGAGATGCCGCAGCGCCGCCAGCTCCAGGGCTCGCCTGCTTCAGCTGCCAGGTGTGAAAGGTGCGCGGTGGGGGAGCCAGCGGCCGGACCGCCGTGCCAGGCTTTCGAGGGCTGCTGCTGCTGCCCGCCGCTCTGCCTGGGACCCCACTGGAGTGCGGGCGCCGCCAGCCCACCGGGTTCCAAAGGGGTTGCCCACCAGAAGTGCTGGCGGCGCCGGCGCAAGGGAAGGGGCTGGACCTCTTGCTCCGCCGGGTCCTTCTGTCTGTCCTCGGGACAGGAAGAGCCGTGTGTGGTCCGGGGCTAAATTAGCAGGTTGCTGGAGTGGAGCGGCAGAAAGAGAGACCCTCGCTGGAGGGAAGTGTGTCTGTATTGTGGGGCTTTCCCTTTTGAAATCAAGCGGTAGCGGGGCTTCACTCGCCCTTCGCTCGGCTGCCGCCAAGCCTGCTTCCCACATGCGGCGCTTCTCCCCGCCTGGCCACACGCCGGGCCCTGGAGGCCTGGCTTCACACTGCGGTGGTGGGGAGGGACATTTTCAGAGGGACCCCTCGCTCACAGTTTTAATGCCAGGAGCTCACAAGACTCCACAGCTTAGTCCGGCCCTCCAACGGTCTGAGGGACAGTGAACTGGCCCCCTGTTTAAAAAGTTTGAGGACCCCCTGGCCTAGAAAATCCTCAAAAAGTAGGCTGATCAGAGAACATCTGAACAGCCCTGCTGCGTCAGACCAGTGGTCCGTCTAGTCCAGCATCCTGTCTCACTCAGCGGCCAACCAGTTCCTCTGGAGGGCCAACAACAGGGCAGAGAGGCCGAAGCCTTCCCCTGATAAGAACATCAGAAGAGCCCAGCTGGATCAGACCAGTGGTCCGTCTAGTCCAGCATCCTGTCTCACTCAGCGGCCAACCAGTTCCTCTGGAGGGCCAACAACAGGGCAGAGAGGCCGAAGCCTTCCCCTGATAAGAACATCAGAAGAGCCCAGCTGGATCAGACCAGTGGTCCGTCTAGTCCAGCATCCTGTCTCACTCAGCGGCCAACCAGTTCCTCTGGAGGGCCAACAACAGGGCAGAGAGGCCGAAGCCTTCCCCTGATAAGAACATCAGAAGAGCCCAGCTGGATCAGACCAGTGGTCCGTCTAGTCCAGCATCCTGTCTCACTCAGCGGCCAACCAGTTCCTCTGGAGGGCCAACAACAGGGCAGGGAGGCCGAGGCCTTCCCCTGATGTTGCCTCCTGGCTCTGGGATCCAGAGGATTGGTGCCTTCAGTCACCACGGCTAGTAGGCAGTGATAGGCTTATCCTCCAATCCCCTTTTAAAGCGGTTTATTCCTGCAGCCATCACTACATCCCTTGGCTGAGAATTCCACATTTGAATCACTCTCTGTGTAAAGGAGTATTTCCTTTTGTCCGTCCTGAACCTACTGCCCATCAGCTTCATTGGTCACCCTTGAGCTCTAGTATTTTGGGACGGGGAGAAAAGTTTCCTTTCCCCACTCTCTCTACCGGTTTGGCGTAGTGGTTAAGAGGGCAGACTCTAATCTGGGAGAACCGGGTTTGATTCTCCATTCCTCCACATGCAGCTGCTGGTGTGACCTTGGGTCACTCACAAGTTCTGTCAGAGCTTGTTCTCTCAAGGGCAATTCTCAAGAGAGCTCTCTCAGCCCCGCCTACCTCACAGGGTGTCTGTTGTGGGGAGGGGAAGGGAAAGGAGTTTGTAAGCCGCTCTGAGACTTCTTCAGGTAGTGAAGGGCGGGGTACAAATCCAATCTCTTCCCTTCTTCTGTACATAATTTTATAAAGATCTTATAAAGGATGCATGATAGCTTCTTCACTGCATTCTAATAAAGAGGCCATGGGGGTGGTAGGAAATATGGCCAGAGTACTGGGGGGGGAAGGATTTAATCTTCTTGTCACATAATTTCCTCAAACCAAAATACCTTCAGTGGGCTGCTTTGAATCCTGGCTGGATAACTGCCTAGCTTCTCCCGCTCTCCTAAGGCTTAAAGCAATTAGAAAAATTGTAAGTGAGTAACACTGACCTCTTTCTCAGTCCAGAAGGCCCATTCCATTTCACCCCCTGCAGCTGCTTTTTGTAACTAAATTCATCTCTAAATTACCCATCCTCTCCCATGTCCCCCAATCGACCGGATGAATTGGCCTGCGGAGATCTCTTTCCATCGCTCACCGATCTCTTTTTTTCATTCTTCCTTGGCTAGCTGTGCCTTTTTCGCCTAAGCAAATTGCTCCGCCATTAAAAGCCTATGCTACAGACACCATCTGTTGTACTGGGAGGCGCGGCGCCATAAAGATGTCTGCCTCAATGCACCCTGCTGTGTTGAAAGTTCCAGGACTCCTTATTTCTCTCCAATGTTTCGTATAATTGCTGTTTCCAGCAAGGCTGGGGTTGCCAACCTCCAGGCGGTGGCTGGAGATCTCCTGGGACGACGACTGATCTCCAAGTGACGGAGGTCGTTTCTCGTGGAGGACATGGGCTCCTTGGAAGGCACACCCACTGAAGTCCCTCCCATCTCCAAACCCTGCCCTCCTCGTGCTCCCCCCTCCAAATCTCCCAGAGTTTCCCAACTTTTAACTGGCAACCCTAAACAAGAAGAAGAAGAAGAAGGAGAGATTGGATTTATACTTCACTACACTTCACTGGAGCTGCGGTGGCTCAAGTGGTTAAGACGCTGAACTGCAGGCTGTGGAAGGTCGGTAGTTCAGCAGTTCGAGACCCGAGTGTGCCGCATGATGGAGTGAGCTCCCGTCTCTAGTTCCAGCTCCTGCCAACCTAGCAGTTTGAAAGCAAGAAATTGCAAGTAGATAAATAGGTACCACTTCGGTGGGAAGGTAACAGCATTCCGTGCGCCTTGTTGTTTAGTCATGCCGGCCACATGATCACGGAAACGTCTTCGGACAGCGCTGGCTCTTTGGCTCAGAAACAGAGATGAGCACCACAACCCTAGAGTCGGGCTCGACTGGCTTTCGAGCAAGGGACACCTTTACCTTTACTTTACCCTTCACTACCCTCAGAGCGGCTCACAATCTCCTGTGGACGGGGCTGAGAGAGCTCTTTCGAGGACTGCCCTTGAGAGAACAGCTTTAAGAGAAACTGTGACTGACCCAAGGTCACACCAGCAGCTGCATGTGGAGGCGTGGGGAATCAAAACCGGTCCTCCCAGATTAGAGTCTGCGCTCCTAACCACGACACCAAACTGGCTCTCAAGGCACACGTGGTCTCATGCTCACGGAGTTCACTTCGTTTGACCGATTTCGGAGGCTAGCCGTGCTAGCCTGCAGTAGAACAGCTCGATTCGAGTCTTTAGCCCTGAGCTGGAGGTCCCAAGCAAGCCCAATCTCGTCAGATCTCAGAAACTAAGCAGGGCCGGCCCTGGCAAGCACTTGGGAGAACTCCAAGGAATACCAGGGCCAGGACACAGAGGCAGGCAATAGTAAGCCACCTCTCTGAAAAGTCCAAGCTCCACTAGGGGTTGTAGAAGCATAGAATCACAGATCTGGAAGGGGCCATAGAGGCCATCTAGTCCAACCTCCCCTGCTCAATGCAGGATCAGCCTAGAGCACCCCTGGCAAGTGTTTGTCCAGCCGCTGCTTCAAGACTGCCAGTGAGGGCACCTTCCTAAGCACCCGGTTCCACTGTCGGACGACTCTGACTGTCAAAATAATTCTTCCTAATATCCAGCCAGTACCTCCCCACCCTTAATTTAAGCTTTTCTTGCGAGTCCTCTCCTCTGCTGCCAACAGGAACAGCTCCCTGCCCTCCTCCAAGTGACGGCATTTCAAATATTTAAAGAGAGCAATTATGTCCCCCCCCCCCCAGCCTCCTCTTCTCCAGACTGGGCATTCCCGCATCCCTCAGCCTTTCCTCGTAGGGCTTGGTCTCCAGGCCCCTGATCCTCTCCTCTCTCCTCTGCACCCACTCCATTCTGTCCACGTCCCTTTTAAGTCAACCATGACTTCCGGGCATACACACATACGCACAAAAACAAAAATACAAAAAAAAAAAAGTCTGGCAGCACTTTGGACTGTGATCTCTCTCTCTCTCTCTCTCTCACACACACACACACACACACACTAAACAATCCACTTTCCATCCACTTTCCAAATGGATTTTGCCAGTTCAAAACAGTAGAATCCAGTTGGAAAGTGCACTGAAAGTGGGTTAAGAACATAAGAACATAAGAGATGCCAATGTTGAATCAGGCCAAAGGCCCATCCAGTCACCCACTCTGTGTCACACAGTGGCCAGAAATGCCAGGTGCCATCAGGAGGTCCTCCAGTGGGGCCAGGACATCAGAAGCCCTCCCACTGTTGACCCCCCCCCAAGCACCAAGATGACAGAGCATCACTTGCCCCAGAGCCCCTATCTATACCTTGTGGCTAATAGCCACTGATGGACCTCTGCTCCATATGCTTATCTAATTCCCTTTTGAAGCCGTCCATGCTTGTAGCCGCCACCACATCTTGTGGCAGTGAATTTCATGTCCTAATCACTCTTTGGGTGAAGAAGTACTTCCTTTGCCTGAATGTGGATTATTTCATGTGTGTGACCGCAGCCTTAGAGACCAGCTGTTGGCAGAGGGATTAGCACAAACTGATCAAAGTGTACAGGAAGCTTTATTCAGGGTACCAGTAAAGAGAAGAGACAGAAATAGGGGAGGGGCTGTGGCTCAGTGGTAGATCATCTGCTTGGCGTGCAGAAGGTCCCAGGTTCAATTCCCGGCATCTCCAGTGGAAAGGACCAGGTAATGATGGGAAAGACCTCTGCCAGAGATCCTGGAGAGCCACTGCCAGTCTGAGTAGACAATACTGTCCTTGATGGACCAAGAGTTTAATTCAGTATAAGGCAGCTTCCGGTGTTCAGGCCAATGTGTTCAGATAGGTTCCTAACTATATCACTAGCTAAGAAAAGAAGAAGAAGAAGAGATTGGATTAATACCCTGCCCTTCACTCGGAAGTCTCAGAGCGGCTTACAGACTCCTTTCCCTTCCCCTCCCCACAACAGGAACTGTGGCGTCCTCTCTTTAGGGAGGACTGGTTTTCCCTTTAAATGTGCTCTTTGCTTTTGTAAACAGGGTAGATTCAGCTGCCACCAGGAATTTAAGGATTTCCAAACCTTCTCTCTGTTTCTTTCGCTGGTAAGGTGACCTAGAGTCGGGGCTTTTCAGGGATCTATGTGGTCCTGAGGAAAAATAGAACTAAATTCTGGGATAAACTTGAACAAGAGATGATTTATTGAAGTAGGAACAAAATATGAGGTTGGTTATTCTGTAACTATCTTGGATAAAGGGACTTGAAAATATGCCTATAAAATGTATCACACAAACAGTCTTTTTTCCTTTACTTTTTGTTTGTTTTGACACTCAGTTCCAACATAAACAGGAGTCACTGTTTCCTATAGCCACACGGGCTAAGGACATATATACTGCACTCTTTAAGAAATCACTGAGAACTAACTGAACACTCACTGACTTAACTCTCTAACTGAACAATTCCAACTGATTTCCAACTGCCTCTCTTAACTGACACACTGACACACCCACACAGATTCACTACAAAAACCCCTCCCACACTATGTCATCCACCAATCACAGCACATCTGTCTCTCTCAATCACATCTAGTCTACTAACCATGCACTCCAACCAAGCATTTAAAGGCACACACACACTCATAAAACAAGGAATCATTACAGGAACCCTGTGAGGTAGGTGGGGCTGAGAGAGCCCTTTTGAGGACTGTCCTTGACAGAACAGCTCTGACAGAACTGTGGCTTGCCCAGGGTCATCCAGCAGCTGCACGTGGAGGAGTGGGGAATCAAACCCGGTTCTCCCAGATTAGATTCCGCGCACTTAACCGCTACACCGAACTGGAGAGAGAGTGAGTGGAACTTCCAAGAAACAAGAGCAGCAATCTGGAGACAGACAAACAAATGACACTTAACAGGAGAGAGAACGGTAACCTCACTATCGTAGCTAACTGTCTTCTTGCTGCCCCCTGCAGGGTCTCCTTCTCTTCGTCTTTGCACACCAGATATTGCTTATTCCAACACCAACAAGATTTGGGAGGTGGGGTATAAGCTTTTGAGAGTCATCGAATCATAGTATCACAGAGTTGGAAGGGACCTCCAGGGTCATCTAGTCCAACCCCCTGCACTCTGCAGGAAAATCACAAATATCTCCCACCTGTTGGGATCCCAAGCATCGAGAA
>NW_015166549.1:0-4813 GCF_001447785.1 Gekko japonicus
GTTTTATCTTATTGATTTTATATACCAATAAAGGATGTGTTTGTTTGTGTGTATGGGTAATAGCTTTGCTGGCACTTGATTTGGGTCTGGTTGATAGAATCTCCTCCCCTCCATCTAGCTTGGGTACCTTAGTAGCATGTGTGGCTTTTGAGCATGAAAAACTGGGCATGTTGAGTTTTTCCTAAAGTGTCTAGATAAGAATTCCATCAAATATTGACATAACAGAAGATAAGGATGCAAAACTCTGATATAAATCCTCTTCTTGAAGCTCACCATCGCTTGCTTCCTTTTCAATTATTAATTCATTACTTTCCCCACAAATGATTAGCATGCCTTGAATTATTCTAGAGGAAAAAAGAGAATCTTTGAAAATGTCTTCATTCCCTGCATAATATAATTAGGTGCCTGGCTGAAGAAAAAACAAACAAACTATAAATTGTTATTTCTATGAAGTATGTAACTGGTTTGTAGATTTGGCTGCCAGTCGATACAGTGGGTTTGGTTCACATGTTATAGGAGGGGTTGAAAAGTGGATGTGTGGATTTTTTTTGGGGGGGGGTGTTGAGCTGTCATGTTAAATGCATCCTGCAGATTTATATAACCTGCTAGGAGTCTCAAACTGGAGATTCCAGCAGTAGAGTCTAGGCATCTGTTTCCCGTTCCCGTGTGGCAGCTTGAAGGTGAAGAGAACTGTGGCCTTGATCTCTACTGTATTGTAGCATCATCATCATGACAGGTAGGACTGCTAATTTTGGCTTGGGAACTTCCTGAAGAGTTGGTGGCAGTGCCTGAGGAGGACAGAATCTGGTGAGGGAGCTCAGTGGAATGTGATGCCACACAGTCTCTCCTCCGAAACGGCTATCTCATCCAGGGGAGTGGATCTCTCTAATCTGGAATTCAGGTGTTATCTTGAGAGAACTCCAGACCCTACTCTGAGGTCATTAGCCCTAATTGAGGATGGCCAGAGAGGAAGTACTGCAACTACCAGCCCAACTGGGATCAGGTGATTCAAGTAGCCAATGGCATCCCACCTGATCCTATAAAGCTGCTAACTCTAGTCTGGCTTCTCAGTTTGAGTAACCAACATACAACAAGTAAAGTGAAAAGGATAAGGATGTGCTTTTCACTTTGGAGGTGGCTTGTAGGTCATCAAAACATTTTTTTGCAGCATTCATTGAAGAGAACTTTGGATTAAAACTTTGGTATGTGGCAACCTTGTGCTGAAAATTATTGTTGAACTCCCTGAGGAAGATTTGGAAACAGAAGGATATCTGGACCTCTGTTGGAGGAAGACACGAGCACGTGTTATAAAGAGACTTTAAGGAGTCCTCCCTCTTGAAACTTTTATTTAACAGAGGAGGAGTATTATTAAAAGTTGTACAATAGCTTTTGAGATTCTTGGAGATGATTTTTGATATTTTTGATTAAGATGATTTATTATATACGTAGAAATTATTGTAAAAATATTTTTCAAAAAATATAAAATTATTTATGATATGTTATAATCATCTGTGCACGGTACTTGTTGTATGTTGGTTTTCCTACTTACCGTGGGTCCTTGTTTGGTTTTGTGAATTTCTCAGTTTGAGTGACATGGTGCTCAGCTGTGTGTGCACTGCATAACCATGGTTAAACTTCTTACCAGACCAATAATATGTTTTACCTGTCTAAAGGTAGCTTATTTCTGACTTTCCCAGTTCAGAGAATAAATAGGAAATGGCTATTGCCTTTCATGCCTTATCTTTTGACCATCCAAAGGCATCTCACTGAATTCTGGATTATACAGATATCTGATCCACTAAGCCAATTCCTTATTATTAGCCTTCGGGTCTAACATGTCAATAGAGGGATTTTCATGGGGCAGAGGTGCATAAGTTCCCATTCTGCATGTTAGACTGAATGTATAAACTGGGGTCTCTTTCAATGTTCCCTCTAAGCTATGGAGTCCTGTGAGCAAAAATTCTACTTTGTGAGCTACTGCAATTAAAGTTGCAAGCAGGTGATTTGGCTACTGCATAAATTAGTTTGCTCTGGAGCCATCCTTCCTGAGCTAAGGCAAAAATGTGTGAGCCGGAGGCTAAAAAACACCCCTGTGAGCTAGCTCAGACTAACTCAGCTTAGAGGGAACACTGGTCTCTTCACCTCTTCTTGTATTGTACAAAAGTGGCTGTTAAGTAATGAAGAAAAGTTCTTCTCTGTTTTTATTGCCATTGCAGACTTCCCTGGCACTTCTGATTAGTTCCCTCTGATGCTCTTATCTGAGCTCCTGCATAAGCGAGTGGATGGGAGGATCCCCCTCAGGGCTTTGGCTGCCTGGGGAATCAGTTCCCTTTGAATTCCAATTTCTGCATTTTTCTTCTTCCCTCTCCTACTCCATATGCAGACTATTATATGAAGGCAAGCGTTTATCAGAGACAACAGAAGACAGAAGAGCAAGCGTCCAGTAGCACCTTAAGGACTAACAACATTTGTGGCAGGGGTGAGCTTTCCTGAGTCACTGCTTATAAGAGAGTGCGTATTTACACACCTATGGGATCCCTAAATAGCACCCTTGGCGGGAGATTCAAACCCTCCAATGGGGACAGAGGTGTGCCGGGTGGAGTGGATATAGTTGGCCTTGCAGGGCCATTTTCCCTTGTCTTGTTGTGAAGTACAATAACTTTCCACCTAGAGCTGGCAACACTGCAGACAGCAGTAGCTCCGGCCACAGCTTTTTCAGATGCCACACTGGAAGGATTTGGGACAAGGGCACCACCATTGGTGGTGGTGGTGGGGAAGCTATTGGCCAATTTCCAATGAGTTGAGTCTTGCGTTTCCCCCACATCTGGAATAGAAGAAAGAGATAGTTATAAAAGGGTGGATTCAAGATTATAGTCTTCAGCTGTTCCAGACACACGACCCACCGAGCTGTGACCTCACCAGTGTCAAGGTCAAGGCTGCAAGCAGCAGATCAAAAGAGCTGAGGACAGGTACACAACCGGAGCATCAGGAAGACGTGTACCATAGTGGGAAATAAGACAAGGGTCAGATTCATGGAGGAATTCTCTCCACCACTGAGTGACCTCACCTTCACTGCCCTCATCGCACGTGTAAAACGCACTCTTGCTCTTTGTACCACAGGTCTTTCTGAAAGGTAACAAAAAATGGTGGCCCTTCAAAGGCTCACAAGCCCGCAGGAGGGCTCCATGATCCACCTGAAGATCCCAATCCACTGGCTGAAGACTTCAGGCTTATAGGATATAAGAATTTTGATACAGGGTCATAAAGCATTAATGTGTATACAAGTTTCTACATCGATTTACCCCACCCTGCTAATGGGTAAAACAAAAGACGGCTTCTCTGTGCAGCTTCACCCTGCTGAAATGGCCCTGCCTGGTGTGGTTAGGAAAGCTCCCATTCTTAATCTTGTTTCACAGAGTGTGTAAAGTGGAGCTGTTCAGGAGGGCATTGTTATAAAGGGAATATGGATGTGATAAACAGAATCGCAGAGGACGACACCTTTACAAAGGTAATTTTAATTTGTCTGTGAATATTTTAAGCAGTTTTGTTTTTTCCCCACCTTCGTACCAAAATTATTTACTGGATGTATTAGACTAGTCTTTGTTGCATTGTTTTTAACTATTCTGTAATCTGCCTGGAGTCTCAGCTAGAAAGGCAGATGACAAATGAAGTAAATACAGAAATTGAAGCGATGTTCTAAATGACACAGTACACATATGGCGCCATCAATTGTAAATTGTTTTTACACAGATGCTCTTTACGAGAAGCACAACAGTGGCAGTCAGGAAACATTTCAGAGTGATTCAAAGTGCAGTTCAATGCAAATTTATTGCAATCTAGGACTGCTGATTTCAACAGTAAAGCTCTAATCACTTGAACGTATGAGCATTGTTCACAACTGATGCATGAACATGCCTTACACTGAGTCAGACACGGGTCCACCTAGTTCAGTCCTGTCTACAGGCAGTAGCTCTCCAGAATATCAGGCAGATAAAGGCCTTTCAAAACACATTGCACCTCTTCCAGCCACGGTGGCGCGAATGGCGGTCGCTCTCTCGGGTGCTCCCGGAGGCGATCAGCCCACATGCGGATTGGGGGGGTATCTGCACAAGCGGAGACCCTAAGGAGCCTTGGGTAAAGGCTCTGAACCAGGGGGCGCACCAGGGAGTAGCCTCTTTACTGACCTGAAGGTCAGAAAATTGAGGCTTTCCCCATGCCCCGACGGCCCCGCCGTGCTGTGCCCCAAATGGGGACTTAGCAACGCCACCGGACCATCGGAGTTGTAAAGCGATGAAGTATAAAAGAGAGAAGATGTCCAGCTACAAACTGTGAGTTGACGATCGAGAAAGAGAAAGTTTTAAGCGCAACCCCCCCCCGTTTGAATAGAAATCCCATAATAAATAAATAAATAAATAAATAAATAAAATAAGCGCTTGGGCGGAGGGTGGATTACCCCCCCTAACAGAAAGAGACTGTGTTAACTAAGAGAAGAGGGGGAGGGTGAAAAATTGAAAAACGAAAGTTACCTTTTGGGAGATTTGTAAAAGCGAACTGAAGGGATTGTTTCCCAAGCTGTGTGGCACGAACTTTTGAAAAGTAAACAAAAACACAAAGATGTCGGGGCAAAAGAGATTGCCGGACAAGCAGATGAAGAAGACAACAGGAACTTCCGGTTCTAGTGCCCGCCCTGGAGAGCAGGCTGTCAATCAACAAGAAAGTGAGATGCTTTGCCCTCTACTGGACCAAATGCAGAAAATCAATCAAACGTTGCTGTTGGATCCCCAAGCATCGAGAATAAATCCACGTTTTCAAG